>NW_017671491.1:249399-254870 GCF_001879085.1 Nicotiana attenuata
TTTGTCATTTTTCTTCATATCCTAATTCTAAAAACAAATTAAATCCCAAATTTAATACTAACAATGAAAATTAAAACCTAAATACAAATGCGTATTTTTGTATTTTATATGAATTAAAATGCACAAATAAAATGCAAACAATTAACACAAAATGACACCAAAATTCACAAAAATTGTAAAAATAAAGAAAAATCATTTTGTTTGAATTTTGGGAATAATTTGCTTAGGGCAAAAATCACGTGCTCACAGCTGCCCCTCTTTGCTTGGAAACATGAAATGTTTTCAGACAAAGATAAGTGAGCAAATACGAGCGATTTTTGCTCATTTGAAAATTCCGTGTGAAGCGTTTTGAAAAGTTTTGACCGCACCCTGCTTCAGAGGTTGCCTACATATCCTGGGCTAAACAGGAATCAGGTCAGTGTAGTTCGGGAAGTTCTGGTAGCTGGGACTACCAGGAGCTGTGATTTCACTGCTGTTGCTGCTGTTACTGGTCGCTGACCTCCTTATTACACCGTGTCAAAATAAAAAGAAGCTAGCCTAAGCTATGATCTATGGATTACAACAAGGTCCTATCTATGTCTTCAAACTTGCTCTTGTGTTGCTTTGAACTTGTACTCTTCCGATGGAATTCTTGCGTTGTTGCCTTGTATTGTGATCGGAGATGTTTTGCCGTTCCTTCGAATGATGCTTGACTATATACATGCCTCTATTCTTCAGGCGGGCTCCTGATTGCTGATCTTGAAAAATATTCCCTTATTCTCCAGGTGGGCTCCTGATCGCTGGACTTTGAAAAGTATTCCCTTATTCTCCAGGTGGGCTCCTGATTGCAACAGGCAAACAAAGAAAATTTTCCTGCCCCAGTTTGGTGACTGGGCACATCATGTTATCCAATATCAAAACTTGAAAGCTAAAATTTGAATTGTACTTCCCTTGTTTTCCAGGTGGGCGCCTGACTGCTGAAACTTCAAAAGTGTTCCCTTATTCTCCAGGTGGGCTCCTGATCGCTGAACTTGAAAAGTATTCCCTTGTTCTCCAGGTGGGCTCCTGACTGCACAAAATAGACAAACAAAGAAAATTTTCTGCCCCAGTTTGGTAACTGGGTACAACATGTTATCAAATATTAAAAGCTAAAATTGAATTGCACTTCCCTTGTTCTCCAGGTGGGCGCCTGACGACTGAAACTTGAAAAGTGTTCCCTTGTTCTCCAGGTGGGCTCCCGATTACTGAACCTGAAAAGTATTCCCTTGTTCTCCAGGTGGGCTCCTGATTACTGAACCTGAAAAGTATTCCCTTGTTCTCCAGGTGGGTTCCTGATTGCAATGCTTGAAAAGTATTACCTTGTTCTCCAGGTGGGCTCCTGATTGCTGAACTTGAAAAGTATTCCCTTGTTCTCCAAGTAGGCTCCTGATTGCTGAATTTGAAAGATATTCCCTTATTCTTCAGGTGGGCTCCTGCTTGCAATAACCATACAAAACAAAGAAAATTTTCTGCCCCAGTGTGATAACTGGGCACATTGTGTTACCAAATATTAAATTTGAAAGATAAGACTTGCATTATACTTCCCTTGTTCTTTAGGTGGGTGCCTGACTGCTGTGCTTGAAATGTATTCCCTTGTTCTCCAGGTGGGCTCCTGACTGCTTCATTTAAAATATTCCTTTGTTCTTCAGGTGGGCTCCTGCTTGATACTTTTGGAAAGTATTCCCTTGTTATCCAGGTGGGCTCCTGCTTACAAAGAAATTCTCTGCCCCTGTTTTAATCAAAGAAGGATCTGTTAATATAAAATGGTGGTTAGCTGCTGGCATTCTTGTTGGCCATGCTCCTGTTTCCAACTCTGCTCTGACTTGCTTCTTTGGCCTTGCCTTGAAATGCCTCGACTTCCCGGCTGACTTTTAATCCTCTGATTTTGATGACCCAAATGTTTTACCTCGTATTACTGTTTTGGTGTTTCTGTCCCCTTCTTGTGAAACTTTGCTCCTCCCTCACCGTTATCTGATTACTCCATTAATGGGATTTTCATCGGTCCTTCATGATTTACTTTCTTTTGATATGTCCCAACCTTGTTGTGCCATACAACTGGGAAGCTGGTAGTTAGCTTTGACATCCTTCTTTTGTTTTTGAATAGAACAGACACTGAAACGTCTTATAGACAGACTTCAAGAGAATGAAATGCAATGACCTCGAAGGTAGAGGATAGAAAGACTCTGAAAACGAATGATTTGTAATAAAGAGAAAAAGGATAGGACTTATCTAGGTGGAACTGCTGGTACCATTGATCATGCCATGCAATTTGAATTAACCAGCCTAGTCTGTCCAACCAATCAACTGTCAATTGCCCCATTTGCTGTTCCATATTTTCACAACCCGACTGTCGCCAAAACCCAAACCTTGCTTGTTTTGCCATGTTTCAAGCATCTTTCAACCACAGCCTTCTTTCATTTGCTCATTTGAAAACTCACTTTCGCCTTACGGTGCCCGTGAGGGTTTTCATCGATAAGGCTCTCTCATTTTTTATATCTCTCAAACTCACTTCGCCTTATGGTGCCCGTGAAGATTTTCACCAATAAGACTCTCTCATTTTTATTTCTCTCAACTCACATCGCCTTATGGTGCCCGTGAGGGTTTTCACCAATAAGACTTTCTCATTTTCATCATTTTCCTTTTGGCGCCAGAGTGTTGTCCCCAACATGAATCACTTTACCTGCTCGTATTGACATTTCTTAAAATTGATCAGAAGGTCTTTCTTTGGACCGTAATGTGGCTTTTGGATAGGTTTTAGAAAGAAGGGTATAGAGGCTCAAAATAATTCAACGTGGGTTCAAAATTACAACTTTCGGAATCATATTTCTTGCAACAACCATAACTTCTGCCCCAGTTTCCTTCTTGGGGATTTTTGGACTTTTCTTTTGTTGTGACTGAACCTCAGTGAGAGGCTGCCTACGTACCCTTTCGGGATCAAGTCGAACGTAGTTCAGGCCATAGGAATTGCTTTGTTGCTGTTTTTTTCTCTTTTCTTTTTCTTCCTCTCTTCTTCTTTTCTTTCTTCTTTCCTGTTTCTTTTCATTCTTCTTCTTATTTCTTTTTGCTTTTCTTCATTTTCTTTTCTTCTTTTCTTTTCTTCTTTTCTTTTTCTATTTTTTTTTTTTCCTCTTCTCTTTTTTTTTCTTTTCTTTTTCTTCTTTTTTGGTTGGACTGCGGTTTCTTATTTCTTCACTGCTTTGCCTTGCTCAAACTTCCGAGTTGTTATTGATTCCGAAAGAGGGGTACGAAGGAAAGTAAATGAGGCTCAAGAGGGGTAACAACGGATAAAGTGTTTGGATAGCAGAACAAAATGCCTTCGTCATTTCAATCTCAAAAATATGACAAATACAATAAAGTACAATTAAACCAAGAAATCATACATAGTATCGCTTGACTGCGTCAGAGTTGATAGCCATTTGTACACATTTTCCTTCCACATCTGTCAAATATAAAGCGCTATTGGACAACACTCTGGTTACAACAAATGGCCCCTGCCAGTTTGGGGCGAACTTTCCTTTTGCCTCAGCCCAATGAGGTAAGATACGTCTCAACACCAACTGCCCTACTTCGAACTTTCGCGGACGCACTTTCTTGTTATATGCTCTTGCCATTCTCTGTTGGTACAACTGACCGTGACACACTGCTGCCAATCTCTTCTCATCAATCAAACTTAGTTGTTCCAAGCGGGCTTTAACCCATTCAACATCATCAATCTCTGCCTCGGCGATGATCCGGAGGGACGGGATTTCAACCTCTGCGGGTATTACTGCTTCAGTTCCATACACCAGTGAATAGGGAGTCGCCCCTACTGAAGTGCGGACAGTAGTGCGATAGCCTAACAGGGCAAAAGGTAGCTTTTCATGCCATTGCCTTGACCCTTCTACCATTTTCCGAAGTATTTTCTTGATGTTCTTGTTAGCTGCTTCGACTGCCCCATTTGCCTTAGGACGATATGGGGTGGAATTGCGGTGCGTGATCTTAAACTGCTGGCATGTCTCGGCCATCAAATGACTGTTGAGATTGGCACCATTGTCTGTGATGATTACCTTCGGGATCCCAAACCGACATATGATATTCGAATGCACGAAATCAACCACTGCCTTCTTGGTCACAGATTTGAAGGTTTTTGCTTCAACCCACTTAGTGAAATAATTAATAGCTATCAGAATGAACCTGTGCCCATTTGACGCCGCTGGCTCGATCGGACCAATGACGTCCATTCCCCAAGCAACAAACGGCCAAGGTGCTGACATTGTATGCAATTCAGATGGTGGAGAATGAATCAAATCTCCATGTACCTGACATTGATGACACTTGCACACGAAATTGATGCAATCCCGTTCCATAGTAAGCCAATAATAACCTGCTCGGAGAATCTTCTTTGCCAATACATATCCACTCATATGAGGTCCGCAAACTCCCGCATGTACCTCAGCCATGATAACTGTAGCCTGTTTAGCATCCATGCATCTCAACAATCCAAGATCTGGAGTTCTCTTGTACAACACTCCTCCACTGAAGAAAAATCCGCTTGCCAAGCGTCGAATTGCTCTCTTTTGATCCCCTGTAGCTTGTGCTGGGTATACTCCCATCCGGAGGTATTCTTTGATATCATGGAACCACGGCTCACCATCAAGCTCTTCTTCCACCATATTACAATAAGCATGCTGATCTCGGACCTGAATCTGTAACGGGTCCACATAAGCCTTGTCTGGATGATGCAACATTGACGCCAAAGTGGCCAAAGCGTCGGCAACCTCATTGTGAATCCTTGGAATATGCTTGAAGTCTATTGATTGAAACTGTTGACAAAGTTCATGCAAACACTGCCGGTATGGTATGAGCTTCAAATCTCGTGCCTCCCATTCACCCTGAATCTAGTGTACCAGAAGATCCGAGTCACCCATGACCAAGATTTCCTGGACACCCATGTCTATAGCTAATCTCAAACCCAAGATACATGCCTCGTATTCAGCCATGTTATTGGTGCAATAGAAACGAAGTTGAGCAGTGACAGGGTAGTGTTGCCCCGTCTCAGAAATCAGTACTGCTCCTATCCCGACACCCTTGGCGTTGGCAGCTCCATCAAAGAACAATTTCCATCCTGGATTCTCGACTTCTTCTAAGTCTTCAACATGCATTATCTCCTCGAGGGAAGTATGTTTTCAAAGGTTCATATTCATCATCAATTGGATTCTCGGCCAAATGATCAGCCAGCGCTTGTGCTTTCATTGCAGTCCGGGTCACGTAGACAATATCAAACTCCGTGAGCAAGATTTGCCATTTCGCCAACCTCCCTGTGGGCATGGGCTTCTGAAAAATGTACTTCAACGGGTCCAACCAAGAGATGAGATAGGTGGTATAGGCTGACAAGTAATGTTCAACTTCTGCGCTACCCAGGTTAAGGCACAACACGTCCTCTCAAGTTGAGTGTACTTACCTCATATGATGTG
>NW_017671491.1:255966-288661 GCF_001879085.1 Nicotiana attenuata
GGTTTGGGTTTTTCTTCAAAATGGCTTAATTCTTTACTGATTTCCTCAAAAGCTTCCTCATCATCGTATTCTATTTCGTCGTCACACTCAATTTCTTGTATTATTATTTCTGAGTTAGATTGGCATTTAATACTGGGCCGAAGACTCCTTATGCATGATACATCACTGAAACTAGCGTAAAAGGGACTGTACAAGAAAGAAAAGAAAGACAAAATGAAAACTATCAGGAATGAAAAAGGAGGAAAATTGCATTTCATTAACATTTAAGATAACAAGGTTTAACTCATCCAAACGGACGGAACATAGCATCCGAATTACAACCTTGGAAATAATCCTGATTAAACTGAAAGGAAATCAAAACTAACTACGAAGACTCCCTCCGGGTAGGAAGGGGAGTTGCTTCCCAATTGTTAAGCTTTGCCTGGGGCCCCACGAATTGAACATCTGCCTTGCTTGGACCTTCTCCGGCCTCCAACACATTCACCTCATCAAACAGCTTTTCAAAGCTCTCGATCAGCTCCTTGTCGGGATCAACCACACCACTGGGCATTGCTGTTGCTAGGCGCTTCTTAGCACCTGGCCTGACGAAGGAACAGAAAAGGCGGGGGATGGGTTTTGGAAGGGTCCATGCTTTCGTTTTCATCTTTCTAGCTCGCCTTATGTCTGCAGTAGTGGGCTTGAAACCCAAACCAAAAGTATCCAGGTTTGCAGGAAGGGATACTGGCTATACGATGCCTTGTAAAGAAGCACCCAAGCCTTTTCCAGGTACAAATCCGTTCTTCAGCATTTCCGACGCAACCATGAAGGATGCAGTAGCTACCTTTGGCACAGGAATACACTTCCCTTCCGGGATCTTCTCAACCGATACCGTATCAAAGACTTGATAAACCCATGGGCCTTTGTCATCCTCAGCTTCTATGAAAGGCACAATGGCATCACCTAGAGCACACGAACTATCTTCCCTATGTACCACAATCTCTTGCCTGTCCCACTCGAATTTAACCATCTGGTGCAAGGTAGATGGCACTGCCTTTGCTGCATGGATCCAGGGTCGGCCTAACAGGAGATTGTAAGAGACAGCCACGTCGAGCACTTGGAACTCCATAGTGAATTCAACAGGACCTATTGTCAGTTCCAACACTATATCCCCAACTGTGTCCTTGCCTCCTCCATCAAATCCTCGCACGCAAATACTATTCTTGTGGATTCTCTCACTGTCCACCTTTAATTTTTTCAGGGTGGAGAGAGGGCAGATGTTTGCACTGGACCCGTTATCAACTAGCACCCCGGGTGACCACAGAGTCTTCACATTTCACCGTGAGGTAGAGTGCTCTATTATGCTCAGTTCCTTCCAAAGGCAGTTCATCATCAGAAAATGTAACCCTGTTGACTTCAAAAATCTTGTTTGCTATTTTCTCTAGATGGTTCACAGAAATCTTATCAGGAACATGGGCTTCATTCAAAATTTTCATCAATGCCTGGCGGTGCTCATCTGAGTGGATTAGTAATGATAGCAATGAGATTTGTGCCGGGGTCTTTCTCAACTGTTCTACAATGGAATAATCTTGTGCCTTCATCTTCTTCATAAATTCTTCTGCCTCTTCTTTAGTTACATCTTTCTTTACTGGTACTGGATTATCTTTGGTGATTTTAGCCTTTCTCAGCTCGTCAGGAGCAAAGCATCTTCCTGAGCGAGTCAGTCCATGGGTTTCACACACTTCTTCCTTAACTTCCTTTCCCTTATACGTTACTGTCACTCGGCCGTAATTCCATGGGACGGCCTTTTCACTGATTACTGGTAGCTGAGTCACTGGCTTGATGATAACCGGCTCTGTGCGAGCCCCTTTTACAATCACAGCGGGCTTGACAGCTGCCCCCGACACTACCACTTTAGCTGGTTCTTGTTTTTCTGCAGCACTGCTCAAAAGCTTCTTTTTCATCACTACGACTGGTTTGCTAACTGTTTCTCCTACCTTCATCAATGCTCTCCCCTTTGTTAGTTTCCCATTTGATCTATCCTCACTAGCCCTGATCCTCATTACGGTTTGTGACGGCTTCTTATGCTCTCCCTTTTGGACTAGCTCGATCATATGGGTCTCGTGATGAGTTGGTAATGGATTTTGGGTGATGTTAGGCGTTTCTGGGGCTTGCACTTCAATTCGGCGGGTGTCAATGAGCTCTTGGATGGCCGTTTTCAAGTGCCAGCATTTTTCTGTGTCATGTCCCGGCGCACCTGAGCAATACTCGCAACTCACAGAGTGGTCCAGATTCCTTGGGGGAGGGTTTGGCAATTTGGGTTCAATCGGACTCAACATGCCCAACTGTCTCAATCTGTGGTATAAGCTAGTGTAAGATTCACCCAATGGAGTAGAAGTCTTCTTCTTTTGCAGCCTATCATTCTTAAATGCAGGGTTAGGTCGAAAACCGGTTCCAGTGGGATTTCTGTTGGTTCTCGGGGGCGGGTAGGTGCTTTGAGCTGGGTAAGTATTTTGTGGGGTGGGTGCGCGCCATTGCGCATGGGTAGGAGGTTGGGGGTATGTTTGGGCGTGGTGGACAGAGAAATTGGGGACAGGAGGTGGGTAGTAGTGTTGCGGTGGGCCATATGGGGTGTGTGGGTAGGTTTGGGGGTGAGGGCGAGGTTGGTGATAATATGGTGATGGACCTCTGGACCAAGCTCTCGATTCCACTACTGCAACCTCTTCTTTCTTCTTCTTTCCCAATACTCCTCCAGTGCCGCTCTGAATAGCCTGAGTAGTTGCTTTGATTGCTGAATAGCTCATAATCTTGTTAGACTTGAGACCCTCTTCCACCATACTTCCCATTTTCACGACCTCGTTGAAAGTTTTTCCCACTGCTGACACCAGATGACCATAATAGGTTGGCTCCAAAGCCTGTAGGAAATAATCAACCATCTCGTTCTCTTTCATTGGAGGATCGACTCTTGCCGCCTGCTCTCTCCACCGAAAACCATACTCTCTGAAGCTTTCTCTGGGCTTCTTCTCAATTTTAGTTAGTGACAGACGGTCCGGGACAATTTCGAGATTGTACTGAAAATGACATGCAAATGCTTGAGCCAGGTCGTCCCAAGTGTACCATCGAGCATGATCCTGTCGTGTGTACCACTCCAAAGCTGCTCCACTTAGACTTTGACTAAAGTAAGCCATCAATAACTCGTCCCTTCCTCCAGCTCCTCTCATCTTGCTGCAGAATCCCCTTAAGTGGGCCACCGGATCACCATGTCCATCATATAAGTCAAACTTGGGTAACTTGAATCCTGCTGGCAACTGGACATCAGGAAACAGGCACAGGTCCTTGTAGGCTACACTCACTTGTCCTCCGAGCCCTTGCATATTTCGGAATGACTGTTCTAAGCTCTTAACCTTCCGTATCATTTCCTCTTGCTCAGGGTTTTTGGGAGGCTTTTCTTCTTCAGCTGAGAGATCAAGGTGGGGAGTGTAAGGGCATGGCTCTGGCGGTTTGAAAGTGGCTTCGGGTGGGTAATACTGGTTATCATGGGGTTGGAACAAAGGTTCGCTAGAAGACCTGTGTAGTGTGACAGGTGGGGGAGCCACGAACACAGGAGTAATTGGTGGTTGAGGGCATGGAATTTGTTTGGGTGGTGGAGGTGGTGGTGTTTGAGAGGTGGTTCCGTAGTACTGCTGGTAAGTAGGGAAAGCAGGAGATGAGTTCACTGTGGGAGGATCTTGAGGCTGAGCTAGTGGTGGGAGGTAGGCGGGGTTAGCAGGATGGGCAGGTGGTGGATGTCCCTTCGCCAGGCATAGTACATCTCGGCCATTTGTTGCTTCAGTTTATACATCTCCTCCTTCATTGCATTAACGTCCACTACTTCCTCCTCTCTAGATGGGTCGACAATGCTTGCTTCCAATTCCTGGTTGACCATGTTTGACTTATCCTTAGAGCGGGTGTTGTAGGGATGGGTTGCTAGAATGCCAGTCAACTTAACCACTTGCTTGGACTCATCAACAACAACTTTGTTAGCGGTTAGGGCATTAACAGATAGATGACCGCACATTGGGGAGTGAATGCACCTAAGCAGTTAACTATTTCTATTATGCCTTTGCTTGGTTGCATGCGTCATCCCGGCTTTTCCTTATTTCTATGTGCCACTTCCCCTTTTTTATTTTCTATTGTTTCTTGCCGCTTTCTCTTTTTGCATTTTCTCTCCTACTTTTATTATTTGGCTACGGTCGAATCCTATGGAGATTGACTACGTATCACGACCCCGCGTGAATCAGACCAAGCGTAGTTCGCGAAGAATAAATTTAAAATAGAAGTAAAATATTTTTATGGGAATTTCAATTTTATTGATAGCAACTACGTCTATTACAAAGACTCAAAGCGGACAGATTAAACAACTAACAGACTCTAATGCAGAAAAGAACTACAGACTCCGCCATCCCTATTCTAGTTTAAACAAAAATACAGACTCAATCAACTGACTGACTTTAAGTAAAAGGAAATACAGACTCCAGCAGAAACGGAAATACAGACTCAAATGACAAACTCTAGTAGAAAAGAAATACAGACTCAAAAGACAATCATGAATACATTAAAGCTCCTGGTGCCCGCGGGACATCGTTCGGTCTCGCCGCGGGCCTATATGCAAGTTCCCCTTGAAGTCTGTCCAGGTCACTCATTATCTGCTTCACAAATATCATCACTGATGCAAAGAAGGTGGTACGGGTCATGTTCTCGCACATTTGGCATTTCCTAGTAATAGAATGAGCAACGGTTAAGATTCTCTCCCTGATTCTGCCTTTTTCTTGAAGCAACCGCCCTATCTGTTGGGTCCTAGCCTCCAAAGTTTGCTCGGCTGCCTGGTTTTGTTCCCGGAGTTATTGCAAGTCCATTTCTAACTCTGCCAATGCCATGTAACAATGCTCTCTTTCAACTTTGAATTCTTTTGCCTGTTTGATCATTTTGTTCTCTGTGGCAATGACCTTTTTTTTTTAATCCTGTGACCTCATTGTCGTATTCTTCTTTCAACTGCTTAACCATGCGGGCCCGTTCTTCCGCGTTTTTAGCCAATTGTTTCCGAACCCCAGCTAATTCCTTTTCCGCTTTGTTGAGGTCAAAACTGTAGTCATTCACTTTTTGCCTTAGGTTTTCTATAAGCTTTGTATCTTTGGCACTTCTGACGGGATTTTCGGCTGTTAGCTTCATCTTTTGGATTTGGGCTCGTAAGGCTTCATTCTCTTTGGCCAATTTCTTTCTCTCACCCTCGTCAGCCGCGACTTGCACGCTGTTTTCAAACTGGAGGTCTTGGACCTGTTTTTCCATTGCTCCTATGCGGGCCCTGTATTCATTTTCTTTAGCTAACCAAGCCCACTGTTCTTGCGATGATTCGGCAAACTCCCGGATGTGAGGTCTTTTAGCTGGCCTTTAATGCTCATATTCTCTCCTATACCAAGCAAGGTATCCTGGCGACACTTCGCCTTTGGCCCGATCCTGCACGCACGTATCCGCTTTTAAGTATTGCATTCATTCCATATCTGGCGGACTCTTGCTTCTGGGAACTGTCCGTCAGGACTAATTTCGACCACCTGAGCACTAAGATCGCCATCTTTTGGCACTATTTGGCACTTCCCAGTTGCCTTAAAACCCGATACGGAGCATACGGCTGGATGCTCTTAAGACCCAATCAAAAGGAAGTGCAGCCCCGTTGCTGGCATATATATGATTTCATCGACGGGCAACCATCCAAATGTCCACTCTATTTGACTAGCAGTGAGGGACCGAAAGTATGAAGTCCAGCCCGTGAATCCCTCGGGCAAGCTGTTCCCCTTAATGCTGGTGTAAAACTCTTCTATGCACGTCTTCTTTGTGGAACCATAACTCAGGAATTGAGGACGACGGCACAAGTGTTCAGTCATCCACATTTGCAACAACAGATTGCACCCTTCGAAGAAGTCTCCCTCGGCTCTACAGACTGTAAGAGCACGGAAGATTTCGGCTAATATCATGGGTGCAAGAGTGCTTTGGCTTGAGTGAGTAGAGTGCTGACGACCCCGGCTATTTTTATGTCAATGTTTCCGTCTTTCCTTGGAAATACCACAAGCCCCAAAAAGACCACTATAAAAGCAAAACGTCTATGCTCCTCCCATTTTTGGCGGTTCCCTTTGCTACATATTTTATTTTCCGGGTTGTTGAAACCTCCTATATGGCCATATCTGTGATATATGAATTGTGGCGTACAAAACCCATTTGCCAAATATGCATTGTGGACCGTCCTGCTTATTTTCAGCGAGTCTAAAAATCTGTGCACCGCCACAGGTCTCGGGGCCACCAAGTACTTATGCCTTAAAGGAACCTCATCTTTTCCGATGTAGCCGTCTATTTCCTCTAGTGTCAGGGTCAACTCAAAGTCCGAGAAATGGAAGACGTTATGTGTCGGGTCCCAACAGGTGACCAATGCTCTGATGATGTCTCCCCGAGGCACAATCTCTAACAAACCGGTAAGCCCTTTCAAATATTTTTTGGCCTCATCTTGCCCTTCTCCTCCTAAGTCGTTCCACCATAGACGCAACTCCAAAGGGATTTTATGAATGATTGAAAAAGGTTCATTTTGAGTCGTGCTCATCCTGCACATTTATTAAGGTGATTTAATCACTTATTTGACCTAACAATGAAAAATGACACTATTTTTGTTCAAATTTCCAATTTAAAACAAATGGCCGGTTTTGCAGTTACGACCTTTCAGTACTTCGAGGAGAAGATTTTAAGGTTATGCCTGCTAACCGTTGAAACAGACTCAGGGTGGTTGTTCTTGCAAAAATGGCCTTCCAGCGTCCTTTTAGGGACATTCGGCTTATTTTAGACAAGAATGGCGGCACCCGACTTATTCATGACGAAATTAAAAAATTTTGGCATTTTTGGCTATTTTTTGGAAAAAGGGAGTTGGACCTGATGAGGGTTGCCTACGTATCTCACATCCGGTGAGAATCAAACCTGCGTAGTTCGGGCAAATAAACCTAACTATTTTTAAAAACAAGACTCTTTTTTATGTTTTTGTTGGCACTTTTTCAGAAAGCAAAATTCTTTTTTATTTATATTTTCTTTTTCAGCGGCAAATAAACAAACTAATTTGAAAATAAAACTCTTTTTGTTTTTCTTTTCCATTGGTAACAAAACAAACTAAAAACACTACTTTTCTTCTTTTCTTTCATTTTCTCAACAATCCGGCAGCATTTCGGCACTACTTGGACATTTGTTTTTCTAGTATAGGTAATTAACTCTCTACGCTGCTATCTTCTCTTTTTCTCTTTTTCGTTTTCAATTTTTTCCAGATATTCAAAGCCGGTCAGCATGCGAGTCCAAAACAAATAAATGCACAAGTAGGATGCATCAGGATGGTCCATTATTCGGGGTACACCTGTCCTAGACGGACCCAACCCCTGTGTTGAGTCCCCTAAGTCAAAATGCACGTGATGCAAATAAGCGTTCCTACTAGGGATCCGGCATGAGGTCAAGTTATTCTAGGTTCAAAACCTGGGTATAGGTTCTAGACTGTGTACCCGAGCGGACAACTCGAGTCGAGGAGGGGGCTACGTACCGGGGACCCGCGGGATCGTCCGTCTTAGTAACTTGTCCGGCCTCTTTCTTATTTCAAGGTATGACACTAACAGAATAGGGAGTCTCCACCAGTGAGCACATCCCCGGAGGTGAGAAGAGAAGGGTTTCAGCACAGTTTATATATACAGTTCACATAATATCAAAGCGGGGAGTGTAAGCACATAAGGCATGGAAACATGTAGGAAAATCAGATAAAGCCAAACATAACAATTATTCTAAGCTCGAATTCTTAAACCATGAACCGAAGTTCTGGGTTTGTTGTCCCCAGCAGAGTCGCCAGAGCTGTCACACCTCCTTTTTTTTATTACACCCGCGAGGGTGTAAAGGAGTTTTTCCACTTAAAGGACAGATGGAACGGGATTTATTATTAAGGTTTCAGAGTCGCCACTTGGGAGATTATCCCAAGTCACCGGTCGAATCCCGAACCGAGGAAATTATGACTCTGTTAACAGTCCGGGAACCAGAAATCCGAGTAAGGAATTCTGTTAACCCGGGAGAAGGTATTAGGCATTCCCGGGTTCCGTGGTTCTAGCACGGTCGCTCAACTGTCATATTTGGCTTATTTATTTGATTTTAATACATGTTTTAACCTATATGCCTTTAACTTTGAACCGCTTTTATTATTATTGGTTATTTTAAGGGAATTGCAACGTCGTGAAAATACGTCTCGAACCTCGTCACATAAATGTACCCGTGGTTTTCGACATATTTCAACTTCGTTGAGATTTGAATTTGGGTCACATAAATGTGCACCCGTATTTAGGAATGTAAAATTATTTAAAATGCGTGCCTAAAGAGACTATCGCGTTATTATCTTTGGGGAAGGCCGTGAAATTCGCTAAACGGCCCATCCCGAAGTCTAGGTGTTTTGTATAAACAATTATCGAGGGCCCCGCAATTTGTTTGTTTATTTAGCGAGGCTTATCTCGTTTTTATTTAAAAACCAGTCCTAAAGAAACTATGATTTTTCTATTTATTCTTGTCTCTAAAATAAAGAAAAAGCAATCCTAATTAACAACAACTATATTCGAGGTCCATGGATTCACGCTATTAAACTGTCAGCCAAGCTTGGGCCTGGAGCACAGCCCGCTTAAATGGACCAAAATCCAGGCACTCAAGAGAGCAAACCAGTCTTAGGCCTGAGCCCAGGTTTACACGGTGTTTAATTAAAGCCAAATTTGGGCCGCCTGAAGTGCGTCGGAGCCCAGTCCATCCGAGATAGGCTGTTAAGCCTTGATCGCCCATTCAAACTGGATTTCAAGTATTCATGGACACTTTCAAGTTATTCGTATTTCACCATTTACAGCAGAGGAAAAATGTGATTCACCTATTCAGATTGATGAAACAACTAAACCTTTTGATTTCAACTTAAAGCTCAGATCATTTTTACTTATCTTTTGATGAGCTATTGGATACTATTAAGTTGAAAGAAGACATATATTGAGAATGTTAAATTAATGATCAAATAATTCAGAGTCTCATACAAGTATAACGGTCAGTACACATGAGAATTCAAGGACTCGAAATGACTTCCTATTTCAATTGCCTTCTGACTTTAATAATCGAATTAACAGGAACAAAATTAAACTAGCTAAAACTGAAGGATGATTTCAGCTCAAATTACTACAGTTCGAGAACTCTATACTAATGATACAAACTAAGTTAGCTACAACTACTTTCATTCCACACTCATCACTCTAACCATTTGACAAACACGAGACCCTTAAGCTGACTGACAGTCAGTTGCAACATATAGTTCAAATTAACTTAGGGCAATCTCAATTAACAGTCGACGTTATTACAACCCAGTCTATTGCTCAAATCAATACCATATTAATCAACTAGCAACAAGTAACAAGTTAAACAACTTAAACTATATCAGATTGCATCCAAGGTGCAGAGATCTGGTAGCAATTTTTATTTCAACTTCAACTTGGAGTTACATGGAAGCGAATCAAGGGAGTGTACCTGGAGATCGAAATATAAGTAGAAGAAGAAGAAATCAGCCACAACAATGCAACAGTAGACCAAGAGATGATCAAACAGCAACAATACACAGCTCTGAAAGTTAAAACACAGCCCATAAAATCGTTTGAAATCAGCCGAAAATGATAGATCAACTCGAATCAGTTCCAAACAGACCAAATGACCTTGAAAACTACCCAGGATGCACTCAGCAACTTCAGTAAATCTCAAACTCAATCAAAACCTAGCTTAATTGGACCTAAAACCATTCGAAATCCATTCCTATATCTCTGAAACCTCAAACACCAGACTTTGAACTAGGAAAACTTGAAATTAGACTGAAAATCCCAATGGAGCAGTAACTGGATTTTGATTTTTCTATTAGATTTTCTCTTGTTTTTGGTTTTTTGGAACTTGGATTTTAAATTCTGGATCTGAAAATTAGCAGATGCTTTTTGGGGAATGTTTTATGGCTGCCAAAAAACTCCTTCAACAAGGGATATCTGCTGCCTTTTATAGGAAAAAGTGAGGGCAGCCCTCAGATTTTCAGTTTTCTTTTTAGTCCCTCTTTTATTCTTTACTTAGCCCTCTACTTATTAACTTGTTCCTCAAGTTAGTGCACTATGTTTCTTGTAATTACAACTAAAGCCCTAGTCTAGAAGGTCCTAGAAGACTCTAATATTAACTACCATGTTCTACTCAATTCCAAATGTCTAAACTATCCTTGAACTTACACCTAAACTACAGCTATAACCAAACAATTTCCAAAGCTCTGAACTAATGAAGAGTAATCCCGACTTAAACTATTATTGAATTTATCAATTGAACCAATAACCAAATTAAACTATTCTGCTAATTACACGACTAGTTAAACTGAAAATGAACTAACTGGTAATTATCCTAAATTAAAGGAATACCAGAACTTGATTCAAACAAACTTAATAAAACCAACTAACAGATTATCACATGCTTACTAAAATTAAACTAAAATCAGGAGTTGGAACAAATTACAATCAAACAAACAACTAGAATTAATCAAAACAACTCAGAACACAAGATTAAACAGTATTGACAAAATTAAAACACACATTAGACTGGAAATTGACCATAGTGAGAACAGAAGCAATAGAAGACAATTAAACGAAGAAAAGAAAAGAAAATTGAAACTCACTGGCACAACTCAAAATTCGGCTGCCTCTCGATTTAAAATTTGGGTGATTCTGATGCTATTTGAACGCCGTTGACACCGGATTCTTTGTGAAGAGGATGAAGAGACCTTATGGTATTGATTCGGTAGGGTTTGGAAGAATTAGGGTTTTGCCGGAAATTTTAAATTGAAATTCGAGATGTTCCGGCTAGATTTGAGAGACGGGGTTTGGGGGGTTTGAGAGAGGGGGTCTAGGCGATTCTATGGGGTTAATTTGGTTGATTTTGGATGACTTCGTGTCTTGGCCGGAAAATTTTCAATCCGATATTCGACGGATTCTGGTGGTTTTCGAGGGAGATGGATGGTAGCATGGGCATGAGGAGAAGGAGGAGAAGCGATGGTGTGATTTTGGTTAGGTTTGGTCGATCGCCGCCGGCGGAGGCGATTTCCGGCCGGCGGTCTATGGCGGTGGACGGCGGAGATGGGAGGGGGTCTCTAGGGTTAGAGGAGGTGAGAGAGACGGCTTGGTGGGGGGGGGGGTAGGGTGACCGGACATTTTTATATCAAAGAGGGTGGACTTCTCAACCGTCCGATTGATAAACATCGACGATTGAGATTGAAATTTAACTAAACGATGCCATTTTGAACTATTACGGGACTGGACCGGGTTGTCGACCGGTTTTTTTCTAATTCTTGGGCTGGGGATTTATTTTGACAAAGGCCCAAACACAAGTTGGCCTGCTTCTTCTTTTCCTTTATTTCAATTAATTTTTTTTATATCTTTTGTGTCTTCATTTTGTATTTCTTTTTATATATTTTTTCTAATTTTATTAAAATGCAAAAATTAAAATAAAGTCCTAATATATTCAAAAGTTAAACTAATTAAATCCTAAAATTATTTAAAATCTATTTCGTGACGAATTCACAATTAAACAATTAAAATGCAAAAGTGAACTATTTTTGTTATTTTCCTCGTATTTTGTTCTAAAACGAATTAACCCCTAATTAATCCTAAAATATGAAATTAGATCCTAAATGCAAATGTCACGTGTATTATTTTTTTTTTATATTTTCCATATGAATTAAATGCACAAATAAAATGCAAACAATTAACACAAAATTCACAAAATTGCAAAATAATGGAAGAAGTCATTTTGTTTGAATTTTTGGGAATAATTCACTTAGGGCAAAAATCACGTGCTCACAATCCTTATATACTTGTCCAGCCATAACCTCCCTTTGATTAGTTTAATTATCAAATCCTTGTCCAGTTCAAACACCCCAATTGTTTCTCCTGAATTGACAAAATCTAGAGCAAGCATATCATATGTACCGGAATCATACCTTTGAAGTGATTCGTCTATTTGCACAATATCGCCTTGAATTAAACTACCACCGGATACAAGTTCTTTTTCAATCGTTGTTATGCACAAAGGATACATCCCGAATTCTCTGTTCTCTTTTTTCAACTCTACAAACACCCTGTAACCCATGTCATTGTATATTTCCATAGGCGTGCTATTCTCTTCTACTTTGTATTGAATTTTAATGGACTTTGAGCTCAAATCTATGCCCAGTTGGATTAGAAATTGACGCAACCAAATCATTATACGACGCATACTCCTTCATTAGTATTCTTTCAATTGAATAATCGACGTAATTGCTCTCACCGTTCCACTTGCCAGAATGACGCTACAAAACTGTTAAACTTGTCATATGTATAATGGAATTATACCGTATTTTGTATACAATTGTATCAATCGCAGTTTTTCTTGGTTGAAAAGAGAACAGGTTACAGAAAAAAGGGAGAACTGAAAATCCAGATGTTGCTCTGGTTTTTGCTATTTTTCTCGTTGTCACGACCCTAAACCCAAACCGGGTCGTGATGGCGCCTCTCGTGAAGACAAGGCCAGCCGACTCACTCCAATTCACCTTAAGCAGTTAAAATAATAAACCAAGGTCTTTAATATAAATAAATCCCAAAAATAGCAATATAAGTTGCGGAAATAAAATAAACCAACACAGCCCTACATCGGGGTGTCACCAGTCATGAGCATCTAAAACAATACTAAAAGTTTAGAGTCTAATCCACTACTACATAACTGAATCAAAAGAAAACTGAAATAGAGGGAGAATGCACTGGGCTGCGAATCGCGAAGCAGCTACCTAGTAAATCTCCGAAGACCTGCTGGAACTATCAACCCTCAGGAGTAGGACCTGTAGCGCCCGAATCTGCACACAGGGTTGCAGGGAGTAAAGTGAGTACTCCAACTTAGTGAGTAATAAAAATAAATGATGACTGAGTAATATAAAACCACGTAAGGCACAACATTAAGCTACAAGAGGCATAACAAATCAGTAAATATAATTAAACAGTGAAACTTCATAAACATCTCTTAAACAGTTAAACAATATGCAGGAAAATAACTAAAAAGTAAACACATGATAACTGCCCCTCAGGTACAGTAACAACAGAATCAGCCCCTCGGGCAATGTCAAAGAACAATACCAGCCCCTCGAGCTATTTCTCAAATCACAATGGGTACCAGCGCTCGCTGGGGGTGTACAGACTCCGGGAGGGGCCCCTTACGGCCCAAGAGCAATATCAAGCCATCTTGTGGCATCATAAACAAGCTCTCGGCCTCATATCAATATCTCAAGCCACCTCGTGGCGTACAAATCGCAGGCCCTCGGCCTCATTATCATAATCAGTGTATCACTGCTGCGGCGTGCAGCCCGACCCAAATGTATCCTCATAACACAGGCCCTCGGCCTTACTCAGTCAGAATCTCATAAGCCCCTTGGGCCACAGTAAAATATGAAGCTCAGCTCAAATACCTTTGAAAATATCATTTAATGTGTTTAAAACAGAATAATACAGCTGAGTCTTTAAAATAGTAAAATATAGTATGACCGAGCACCAGTATGAAATCAATCGGTGAGGAAATTATCATTTAAAAATCCCCTAAGGGTTCAAACAGCTGGCACGAAGCCCACATACAGCGTTTAGCCCAAAATACAATAATATCAAACAATTAACTATCAAATACGCAGTAAAATAATCATTCGGGATGGACTAAGACACAATCTCCAACGGTGCTCTACCCCACGCTCGTCATCTAGCGTGTAAGTCACCTCAATATAGCCATACACTGTGAAATTCCGGGGTTTCATACCCTCAGGACAGCATTTAAAATCATTACTCACCTCAATCCGGCCCGAAATCTAGCTTGCAATGCCTTTGCCCTTCGAAATGACTTCCGAGTGATCCAAATCTACCAAGTTCAGATTTTTATCATTAAATTAGGCTAAACGAATAAATTCTAATTGAAAAATATCGATTATAAGCACAAAACCCGAAATCGGACAAAACCCGACCCCCGGGCCCGCGTCCCGGAACTAGGCAAACTTTATATCAAAATGTTCTTCATCATCTCACGAGTCCGTACATATAAAGAACTCGAAAATCAGAGTTCGTTTGACCCCTCAAATCATCCCTAGAAGGTCTCATAATCTCAAGCCCTAACTCCACCTTTTTCTACTGATTTTCATGAATTTACACTGATATTTTCGTTCCTTAATCACAAATAATCAAGTTTCTGGGTCCAAAATCCTTACCTCAATGAAGAACAATGATTTCCTCTCTTCCAAATTGCCTCAAAGCTCTATTTCCTATTCTAAAATGGTGTATAAGGGTTCAAAGTCGCAGAACAGGTCTTTAAAACATTCTGCCCAGCCATTAAAATTCCTTCATCGCGAACGCGATCAAAGCCTCGCGTTCGTGAAGCACAAAAATTCCTCAGACCAAAACTCTTCTTCGTGAACGCGACCCCACCATCGCGAACGCGATGCCTCACCTCACAAACCTATGCGAACGCGTCCAAGCCTCCCGCGAACGCGATGCTTACAATCCCGGCCCTTCGCGAACGCGGGACTCCCCTTCTCGAACGCGAAGGCCAAACCTGACGCCTCCCTTCTTGACCCTTCGCGAATGCGGGGGTCCACTCGCGAATGCGAAGACCAAAATGTCTGCAACTGCTGGAACTCAAAAACTGCAACTTTCTTAACTTCAAAATGATCCAATTGACCACCCGAAACTCACCCGAGGCCCCCGGGACCTCAGCCAAAGGTACCAACATATCCTAATACCTTATTTGTCACGACCCAAACCCGGACCCGGTCATGATGGCGCCTCTCGTGGGGAAAAGGCCAGCCAACTAAACCCAATTCATCCTTTTAAAACAGTTTAAATAGTTCATAAGCAGTTTAAATATGACCTAATACTCTTAATTAGCGGAAATACAACCTAACACAGCCCTAATCGGGGTGTCACAAGTCACGAGCATCTATTAGAGTACAAATACAACTACAGGGCCTGAAATATACAAAATATGACTGATAAACAAAAGGAAGAAATGCAGTGCTGCAAAAGCTGGCAGTCACCTCGCTAAACTCTGATAACTTAGCCTCCGATCAGCTCAAAACCCGCTATCGGGTGAACAAATACCTGTATCTGCACACAAGGTGCAGGGAGTAAAGTGAGTACTCCAACTCAGTGAGTAATAAGGGTACATAACAACTGAGCAGTAAGAAATCACGTAAAGCAAACCATCATGCTATATAGGAACAGTGAAAAAAAAACCTTTGAGAGAAAGAAGTGAAGCTGTAAAACCTTTAGAAATATCTTAGCTCAGTTTAAAACCTCTTTTGAAAATGACTTTTTCAACAATTATGCAATTGAATGCAAAACAAATAGTGCAGATAAGCACAGAAGTCCGCCTCTCGGACACCACACTCGGTTATCAGATAATACCAGAACAACAGGTAAATATTGCAAGAAGTAGCACAAACAACATATAATGGCAGACAATGAAATAAGGTAAACACATCAAACAGTACCGGTACCGCTGCGGCGTGCAGCCCGCTCCACATATCGCTGCGGCGTGCAGCCCGATCCATTTATCGTCGACGGCGCTCACTGGGGGTGTGCAGACTCCGGGAGGGGCCCCTTACGGCCCAAGCGCAATATCAAGCCATCTTGTGGCATCAAACTAGGCCCTCGGCCTCATACCAATATCAGCATCACACTGCTGTGGCGTGCAGCCCGATCCAAAGTGTCCTCACAAATACAGGCCCTCGGCCTTACTCAGTCAACAAAATCACTTAAGCCACTCGGGCAACAGTAAAACATGATGCTCAGCCCAAAATATTTTTGGAATCATCATTTCGAGTGTTTAAGGCATAATAAACTTGGCTGAGTTTTAAAAACAGTGGAAAATACATGACTGAGTTCAAATATATAATTAACATAGTGAGGAATTATCGACAATAATCCCCGAAGGGTTCAAATAGTTGGCACGAAGCCCAAATATGGCAATCAGCCCAAATTATGATGATAGCAAGTAATTTCACTCAAATACGCAGTAATTTCATCAATCGGGACGGACTAAGTCACAATCCCCAACGGTGCTCTACCCCACGCTCGCTATCCAGCGTGCAAGTCACCTCAATACAGCACTACGATGTGCAAATACAGGGTTTCAAACCCTCAAAATATCATTTACAATCATTACTCACCTCAAGCCGGCTAAAATCCTAGCTCGCTATGCCCTTGCCTCGCAAATCGACCTCCTCGCGCGTCGAATCTGATCGAAACCACAACGAATACGTTACAATAGGCTAAGGGAACATACCCCAATCGAAAAGACTCGAAAAATATCGAAATTCACGAAATTTGCAAAACCCGAGCCCCGGGACCACTTCTCAAAAATCAGAAAATTTAACATCATCGGATTCCTTATCTCGCCACGAGTCTATACACACCAAAAACTCTCAATTCGGACCACAAATGGCCCCTCAAATTCCAATTTAAAATCTTAAAATCCCAAGCCCTAGTTTCCTTCAATTTAGCTAAATTCTCAAGAATTTCAAGGATAATTCCACAATATAATCGTGTTTTTAACTCATAAAACTTACCTCCAGTCAAACTCCTTCGAATCCCCCTTCAAATGCTCCCAAGTAGCTCCCACAATGCTAAAAAATGGTGAAAATTAACTTAGCCTCGCGGAACAAAAATGATTTAAAAGAACCCTTCTGCCCAGACCTTTTCCGCTTCTGCGGTTAAATAACCGCTTCCGCGACACCGCTTCTGCGGCAGAAGTTTCGCTTCTGCGGATATCACTAAGGCCCCCAGGAACCGCTTCTGCGACTCAAATTCCGTATTAGCGGTACCGCTTCTGCGGTCAACCTCCCGCTTCTGCGGAGGTCCACTTAAAGTCCAAATCTCGCTTCTGCGGCCTCCCTTTCGCACATGCGTCCTCGCTTCTGCGGTCCAAATTCCGCAGAAGCGGAAATACCAGAAACAACACATTTTTTCCCTTTTCACAAGTTCAAAACTTCCCGTTAGCCATCCGAAATCACCCCGAGGCCCCCCGGGACCTCATCCAAAAGCACCAACACCTCCCATAACATCATCCGAACTTATTCCAATCATTAAAACACCTCAAATAACACCAAAACCATCAAATTACATCGAGTTCAAGCCTAAGTTCTTCAAAAACTTCCGAAACACGCATTCGATCAAAAACCCGACCAAAACACCTCCGAATGACCTGAAATTTTGCACACACATCCCAAATCACATAACGAAGCTACAACAACTCTCGGAATTCTATTCCGACCCTCGGATCAAAATCTCACCTATCAACCGGAATTCACCAAAATACTAACTTCGCCAATTCAAGTCTAATTCTACACTAGACCTCCAAAATTACTTCCGATTATACTCCTAAGTCATAAATCATCCCCCGAAGCTAACCGAATCATCAAAATTCATATCCGAGCCCTCTAGCACAGAAGTCAACGTCCGGTTGACTTTTTCAAAACAAACCTTCCTTAAAGAGACTAAGTGTCTCATTTCCTTCTAGAACCAACCCAAATCAACTCGTGCACACCCAACACTGATAATGAAGCATAAAGAAATAGAAAATGGGGGAAACGGGGCGGTAACTCACGTGACGACATGTCGGGTCGTCACATCCTCCCCAACTTAAAAACAAACGCTCGTCCTCGAGCGTAGCTAAGATATTTCTAAAGGTTTTACAGCTTCACTGCTTTCTCTCAAAGGGTTTTTTTTTCACTGTCCCTATATTGCATGATGGTTTGCTTTACGTGATTTCTTACTGCTCAGTTGTTATTTACCCTTATTACTCACTGAGTTGGAGTACTCACTTTACCCCCTGCACCTTGTGTGCAGATGCAGGTATTTGTTCACCCGATAGCGGGTTTTGAACTGATCGGAGGCTAAGTTATCAGAGTTTAGCGAGGTGACTGCCAGCGTTCGCAGCACTGCATTTCTTCCTTTTGTTTATCAGTTATATTTTGTATATTTCAGGCCTTGTAGTTGTATTTGTACACTAATAGATGCTCGTGACTTGTAACACCCCGATTAGGGCTGTGTTGGGTTGTATTTCCGCTAATTAAGAGTATTAGGTCATATTTAAACTGCTTATGAACTGTTTAAACTATTTTAAAAGGATGAATTGGGTTTAGTTGGCTGGCCTTGTCCCCACGAGAGGCGCCATCACGACCGGGTCCGGGTTTGGGTCTTGACATTATTCAAACTTGTTCCAATCATCAGAACACTTCAAACAACATCAAAAATCACCCAAAACACATCAGATTCAAGCCTAAGTTTCTAAAAACTTCCGAATTTCGCTTTTGATCAAAAAACCAACCAAACCACGTCTGAATGACCAAAAATTTTGCACACACATCCCAAATGACACCACGAAGCTACTGCAACTCTCGGAATTCCGTTCGGACCCCTATATCAAAATCTCACCTATCAACCGGAAAACGCCAAAAACTCAATTTCGCCAATTCAAGCCTAAATCTACTCCGGACCTCCAAAACACATTTCGATCATACTCCTAAGTCCCAAATCATCTCCCGAAGATATTCGAACCATCGGAACTCACATCCGAGCCCTCTAACGCATAAGTCATCATCCGGTTGACTTTTCTAACTCAAGCCTTCTTAAAAGAGATTAGGTGTCTCAAACCTTCTCAAAACCTTTCCGAACCCGAGCCAACCAACCCGATCACATTTAAAACCAATAATTAAGGCAAATAGAGAAAAAAATGGGGAAAACAGAGCGGTAACTCATGAGACAACCGGCCGGGTCGTCACACTCGTTAATCGTGAATGGAGTAATACAGATTTATGGGCAATATTTTGTGTTAGTTGAGTTAAATTAGGAGAATATCAGGTGAATTGATTTCCTTTCCGTTTTAAACAAGTTCAACCTTCCATATTTTACGCGAAATACATTACTGTATTCATGATAAGGCCGCGTGAATACATTTGAATACATCTCAAGCTTAGCTGGAATTACCTGATTCACGCCTATTTTTGCTATTGTATTAATGAATACAATAGCTTAAATACATCAAATACATCTTATAACCACATAAATGGTATCTATAATCCGTAATATAGCAAAAGATATCTATAAATGGCTAATTACTATTAAAAATAATGCTTTATGAAATTCTCTTTAAATTTTCCTAAATATTTAATGGGCCGTAGATGAAACTGACGAGAAAGGCAAATTTGTGTAATGGGTTTAATTGAATTGACTTTAATTGATAGGAAGTTTATTTGTGTACCAAGATTCTTGCGTTGAAAATCTCTTAGTTCTTGGTAAAGTTCTGCCTTCAACCTGATCATAAGGGCATCATTAGATTTCTTTTGCTCAAAATCAATCTTCTCGTGATTCAAGAACATCTGAAGGACTAACCGGTTTTAGTTGCCATATTTTTCATTCAAGGTTAAATGGTTGCATGACTAGTTATAAGAATTAATTGTAGTTTTTATCTTATTTTTGGATAGTGATTTGCACATAATTGATCTAAATCTTATTAGCTAAAGTCTTGCCCCTTCTCAACAATAAGTCCATAACTGATATTTTATAATAATCTCAAAGGAGTTTAGGAGACAATCTTGAATATTCGTAGCTTTGCTTTAGGCGCGATTAATAAATCATCACGGCTATGGGTACGGTTCCCGTTGCATGGTCGTGATACCTAATCCAAACTCGGGTGTGCATTTTATGTGACCCGATCATAACAACTTTGAATAATAATAAAATAAATATGTCGCGAATCGCGGGTGCATTTCATGTAGCGTGGTTTGCCGTGTGTTCCAAAAAAGGCAAGTGTACGACAATCGTAACTTGTTCAAGAAATAATTTCATAAATCCTAAAAAATAGTTTAAAATAATTAAAAGCGGTTTAAAAGGTTAAAAAATGCACAATAGGTTTAAAACATGTATTAATCAGATAATTAGGTAATTATTAATAGTTTAAGCGACCGTGCTAGAACCACGGAACCCGGGAATGCCTAACACCTTCTCCTGGGTTAACAAAACTCCTTATCTAGAATTTTTGGTTCGCAGACTTTTAAACAAAGTCAAATTTCCTCGACTTGGGATTTTAAAATAAATCGGTTACTTGGGAAACCAAATAAACTATTCCAAGTGGCGACTCTGAATTTAAATAAATAATCCCACTTCGATTAATGTTACTTTAATTGGAAAAACTCCTTTATATCCCTTATATACCCTCGGGTGGTAAAAAAGGAGGTGTGACACTATCTATGAATATTCTTCGAGATTTTTAGTTAACAATTTTCTGCCAAATTTACTTTGCCCTAAAATTAGGGCACAGATATTTTAAGATCTGTTCTGGTTCTATTGTTGGTTGAATATCTTCTTTAATGTTCCATATACCTGTCTATGTGCATTCTATTGTGATTCTCGTGAATTCCCTTATTTTGAGTATTTTCTCTTTAAGGTTTTCGTGTATCTATGTGCATTTGTGTTATTCCTTTAGTTGTTTCTGACTGATTTACTTACCCTACAAATTAGGGTTTCTTATTTCGCTTCTCTTACTAATTTTGTCTATGGCTACTTGCCTTAGTTTTTCCCAGACCTGTTTGATTACTGTTATTTCTGACTTGCCTTAATAATTTTCTGAGTTTTCCTTAAATGATTTAATTGATTATTTCCATGTTTGCGTACCCTAGTCTAAGGCTATATAAGCCCATTTCCTTTCCCCTTTAAGACAGACTGGAAATGAATATACTCTCATTGAAAACTTAGGTTTTGGCTCTGTATTCTCTTTGCTCTCTCGTTTGATTCTTGTCTTGGCCGGCTAAAAGCCAAGGCCAAGTAATTCTGGGCTCTCGACTATTGTGGTGTTATTCTTGTTTTCTTGCCTAACTGGTGAGTGACTATCCTTTTGTCATTTCATTCCTATGTATCCAT
Source organism: Nicotiana attenuata (assembly GCF_001879085.1). NCBI lineage: Eukaryota > Viridiplantae > Streptophyta > Magnoliopsida > Solanales > Solanaceae > Nicotiana > Nicotiana attenuata. The sequence goes on from NW_017671491.1 coordinate 276,999, forward strand.
GAACTATGTTTATGATCCAACATGTTTAAAGTTTACCTTTTGAGCATGATTCTGCTAATTTCATGTTTATATGAGTCTCCTTAGTCCTCTAATTAATATTGTTAGTTCTGAGACTGGTTGTTTTGAATAATATGAATCCTCTTAAGTGATTAGCTTAATACCTTCTAACTTGTCTCATGTATGCTGTTTTGCTAGTTATGAAACTGTCCTGAACTTAGCATCTTTAGGATAATGCTTGTATGTTCATCAGTTATTCAGTCCCGAGTCATTACAAACTTATATTTTTATTAAACCTTTCTCTGTCATTCATGCGCCCTGATAACTTGCCTTCTAATGTGTTTTTCATTCATTTGGGTTCATATGATTGTCTGACTGTTTGCCTTAATACATTGTCTAAATGATTTCTGTGATTGAACAAAGCTGTCCTAAAATGTTAGCATGTACACTTAGCCTAATTAGGCCTTTCAGGCTTTAACTCATTAGATATTGTGCATGAACAACTTTGCAAATCTTGCCAATTTGTCTTCTTAATGCAATTCTGCCTATATATTCTGTGTTTTAAACTCTGTCATGATGGCTTTTCTAAAATCAAACATGTCTTAAAATTTGTCTTTTACTATTGTCTCCTTTTATATGCTGCTACTTTTAAGCTCCTATCCTTAGGTCCTTTAGGTTCTATCCTTTACCTCCCTAGTGTGAGCACTGCTCGGGGTCCATGTGAGGCTCTTGTGAACTCTGACACACTGGGGTTTGGTTCCTAACCTCCTTTGAATTATTTCTGAGCATTTGGTCCTCTAGTGTGAGCATAGACCTGGGTCCTTAAATCCCTTGGGAACTTTGATACACTAGAGATTTGGATACTATGTGTGATTATTCTGTACCTGTGAAAGTGAGCCTTGGAGCTGCTGTGGTTTGAAGGCTTGGGTTGCCCCGGCGTAGCCTGTTGTAGGCTCTCTATAGTCTATATCATTATTACGTAATTCGTTTATTAATCTAGTCTGTAATAATTTTGTAACAAACAACTCTGGGGTATTAGTAAAATCGGGAAGGGTCTTTTATTTTCATTTGCTAGATCAGGTAGAAATCCTGCCTATAGGATCTCATTTGTGTTGTTTCATATCATGCTTACAAGTCCTATGTTATGTCTGCATAATAGGGATCCTACCTATATGATTGACATTATGATTGTTGAGAATCCTGTCTTTATGTGTATCAATCTGTCCAATAAACGTGTGTTAGCAATCATGCCTATAGGATCAATATTTGGCTTAATTGTTTTCTGGCTCAATGTGTATAAATTCCTGCTCATATACTGCTCAATTCTAGAAATCATGCCTATAGGATTAAAATTAACTCAATGCTAGAAATCATGCCTCTAAGATTAAAATTAGCTCAATGCTAGAAATCATGTCTATAGGGTTAAAACCAGTTCAAACCTAGAAATCATGTCTATAGGGTAATAATCATCACACTCGTAGAAGTCATGCCTATAGGATTCTATTAACTTATCCGGAGTTTGATTATCACTGTCAATCACTTAGGCAACATGCCTATAGGATTGAACAGTAATTCTGGACTTATGATTGTGATTTACTGTTATGCATGAAACGCCCAAATATTGCACTGAATTAAAATTAGTAGGCAAATATGCGTAGGCCCTAACACTCGCATTAAGAACTGACTCTACATATTACTGCTCGTTTGTTCATCACATAGATATCCTGCCTATAGGACTCCAAGATTAATAAAGCCTGCTAAATCAGTTGCGTGTATTTATTGTTTACATGCGGAGGTTAACATGAGCCCATATCTGTCTTTATTTGAGAAGTCCTAATTGTTTTGCTTGTCGTCTAGTATTTTACAATTTTGAGAACCTTAGGCCTAGTCTAAAACTTCCCCAAATAGAGGTCCCAATGCCTCCAAGACCTTAGGTAAGGGACGGGTAGTGCACACACAGGACACGAGTTAGGATCAACTAGAGCGCTTTAGGTAAAAAACTTAATGGTAGTCTGTGCCTGCTGGATAATATGAGTAACACCCCGTCTTGAGGGAGTTACGAAGTAATATTTATGTTACACGGGGTGATCATATAGGCTAAAGAATTTAGGACCCCCCATCCTTATTAAATAGTTTACTTGCTTCCTTAGACTAATTCGCATAATTTAAGTTCAGGAGGACCCACCGTTGTGGACCTCGAGGGGTGCCTAACATCTTTCCCTCAAGGTAATGTGAGCCCTTACCCGATCTCTGGTGATGCAAACTGGTATAATCTGAGTTATTTTCTATAGGTGCCCTAACGCACCTTAATCCGTTAGGTGGCGACTCTAAAAACCTATTCCTTTTTCTTACTCTCTCAAAAGGAGTTGTCAAAATGTCGAAACCCAATTTCGCGAGAAAAAGGGGGGCAAAATCCCGGGAGATCCCCTGTACTGGTTATCTACTTTGGGACTATGGAACGGTATTCCGGGAGATCCCCTGCATGTTTACTTTAGGACTACGGAACGGTATTCTGGGAGATCCCCCTGCACATTTATGTTTGGGACTACGGGACGGTATACCGGGAGATGCCCTGTACTGGATATTTACTTTGGGACTACAAAACGGTATTCTGGGAGATCCCTTGCACATTTATGAGTTGGACTACGGGACGATATCCTAGGAGATCCTCTGTACATTTATGTTTGGGATTACGGGACGGTATCCTGGGAGATCCCCTGTTAATATCACTGTGTTCTGAGTTGTTGTTTTCATTGAGCCTATCCCTGTGTAAACAGTATATGTGATGTCCGTTCTTGTCCTTATGCTTACTAGTCGGTATGAATTATGTTAGGACACTTGCACAAGCATACACGTGGCTAAGCACCCTTAATGGATAGGAGGCTCCTTGAGATTTCTGAGTATAGACGCACACCCTTGTTTATTTGCCTTCCATGTGAGAATGACTCTTTTGGGCATGTGAGTTGTCAGTATGATTATGAGGTGTGATGAGGGCACAGGATGCCAAGTGTTAGGGTTCAGGTATTGAGACCCGCATTATATGATTATGAGATGAGGTGTCACAGGGTGACTCATATTCGAAGGTTATTTATTTGAGAAGATTATATTCGAAAGGTATTTATATTTGAAAGAACTATTTTTGGAAAATATTCATTGAAATGAAGTATAGTTCGAAACTTTGTTATCACTTGAAGGATTTAATTAATTGATTGAAGTTTGCTAGCTAAGACAAAATGTGAAAAATTGTCGTAGTTGCTGAGTTATGACTTGTCTTTGTTGTATTCGTGATTTTGGATTTGGGTTGTATATCCGTTCACTTTTCTGTGTTCTTATTTTGGTGTACTTGTTGTTTTCTTTCCTTATTGCAATTACTGTGTTGTTAGCCATATCGCGTAGTCTTTATATAGATATTATGTTCTGTTGTTTCTATACTTATACTTGTTCTGCGTATTAGGCTAGTGGGTGTCTTGACTGTTCCTCGTCACTACTCCACCGAGTTTAATCTTGATACTTACTGGGCACTGCTGTGGTGTGCTCATACTACACTTCTGTATATTTTTTTTGTGCGGATTCAGGTATTGTTCGATAGTAGTTGTGCGAACTCTTGCCGAGGAGACTCAAGGAAGCCCTGTTACTGCATTCGCAGGCTTCGGAGTCACCTTCCTATTTTATATACACACTGTTGTACTTAGTTCCTTACGGTTGTGTTTAGAAGTTGTAGAGAAACTCTGTAGAGATTATGACTTGTACTATCGGGTTTTGGGAATTTTAAATATGTAGAGATTTCTGCTTCGAGACTGTTAAATTTCATTTATTATTGTTGTATTTCAGTATGAGTTAGGCTTACCTAGTCCCTAAGACTAGGTGCCATCACGATACCCAAACGGAGGGAAGGTTGGGTCATGACAAGTTGGTATCAGAGCTCTAGGTTCATAGGTGCTACGAGTCATAAGCGAGTTTAGTAGAGTTTTGCGGATCGGTATGGAGACGTCTGTACTTATCTTCAAGAGGCTACGGAACTATCAGGACGATCTCACTTCCTTCAATCCTATCGTGCGAGCTTATTGATCTCGGAGTTTGAGCTTTTATCCTTCCATTCTCTCACCGACGGTGAGGACACGAGCAGCTGTTATCGATGACGCTGCTCCCGGAACAGATGTCGCTAGAGGCAGAGGCAGAGGCCGACGAGGAGTACATGCTGCAACTAGACCACATTCCAGAGCAGCGAGTTCACGTTGGTTAGGTTCCAGGTGTCAGGGCGACATAGCCTGTGGTCCCAGTTCAGCTCATAGTCAGGGCAGCAGCATTTGAGGAAGGGCAATTTAGATTTGCAAGGTTCAAGGACTATGATCCTCCTACATTTAGTGGTTGGGCTTCAGAGAGCGCATAGAGTTTACTGAGGAGTGCCATCGCATCCTCCGTACTATGGGTATTGTTGAGACGACTGGAGTTGCTATTACTACATTCCAGCTTAAGGGAGCGGCTTATCAGTGGTAGCAGGCATATGAGTTGGGTAGCCGGCCGACGCAGCTTCACTTACATGGGTTCCGTTTTCAGAGATGTTTTGAGAGAGTTTGTACCTCAGCCACTTCGGGATGCATGGCGTGCGGAGTTTGAGCGGACAAGTCAGGGCACCATGTCAGTATTAGATTATGCCGTCAGATTCAGTGATTTGACCAGACATGCACCTACCTTGGTCGCTACAGTTAGAGGGCGAGTCCGTAGATTCATTGAGGGGCACGAATATGATGTTCCGTTCAGCATGGCTCGAGAGTTGGAGTCAGATGTTTCATTTCAACAGGTGGTAGGGATCGCTCGCCGGTTAGAGGGCATGTGGGATCGAGAGCGAGAGGACATACGAGATCAGGAGAAAGAGAGTACGGGGAGGCGAGGAGGCCTCGTAGATCGGAGAGATCTGCTGGCCCTTATTTCGGAGGCAGGGTGCGACATGGTAGAGGTTTCGTGGGTCAGCCAGTTCAGTTGGCGCTTCAGGCTTCACACAGTGATTCAGGTGTTCATGGGTCTCAAAGCACCCGTACCACACAGTTCCCACAACCACGTCAGTAGAGGGGTTGCTTTGAGTATGGAGATACTAGCCACATGGTGAGAGATTTCCTTAGATTTCGGGCAGATGTGTCATAGCGAGGTATTCAAGTGAGTAGAGGGCGCCCAAGAGGGGGAGGCCTGGCCCGTTAATGTGTTTCATATAGCAGGCTTAAGGTCACTGCACCAGATGATGTCATTCAGGTATGATTTTGATTTGTTATAGAGGAGCACCATCCGTAGTTCATTACAGTTCTGCTTATCGGGGTGAGTTCCCCTGTTTGTCGCTCCACTTATGGGTGCATTTCGTGATTTGCACTCTGTTTATATGTTACCCTGTTGGGATGATTCTATGAGTGATAGTCGTGCCTATCGTCTGTTTTTTATTCATTAATAAGAGTTATGAGACCAGCAGTAAATTCCTATTGTCCATTACATTATGTTTAATGTGATTTCTGAGTATTTTTGGCTACGATCTGTGATTTTTTTTATGCTCCACCGGTGTGGGAGCCTGCAATTGTTGTAAATTGTGACAGAATTGATCTAGTGAGATGGTTCCAGCTAGTTTGATGTATATCCTACTTGTGATTCAGAGTTGAGGGTCAGACCCTCGTGATTTCATGTGATTTGAAGTGTTGAAACAGGGTTGTGTACCGGTGGAAGTTATATCAGTATGAGGTTCTTGTGATTTGTCCATATGCTTTTATTCTTTTTTTTGTTATATTGTTTTGTAGTTTAGTGCTGATAGAGAGTTGTGCCTGTCGGGCTTGCTTGATAGTTCCCTTATGTGCTTCTCTTTCAATATTCAGTCATTATCGTTCTGTGCTTCTTGAGTTTTAGCTTGCGGGGTGTGTGCCCGGTGGTGTTAGTTGTGACTTGTTGATTCGGTTGTTAGTCATGAGGTTTTCGTGGTTTTTGTATCATCGTCAGTGTTATGGAGGTTCGAAACGGGTTCCTATCGAATATGAGGCTAATAGCCAGTGCTGGATTTGGTTCCGGGCAGATATTGTGATCAGGAATGTTATTATATGCCTATGTGTGGTGTGTATATTGTGGGGTTGTACTCTATGGTTGTAGGCATAGTGGTTGCAACTATTTGAGACTGATACCGGATGTGAATTTAGAATCGGGTCTTTCAGAAGTGAATAGAAGGTGAGAACTTTTGGCTCTAAGGCTTATTGGTATTGGTAGAAGGGCTAAATTTCAGTTGAGATGGTGTCATCAGGCTTATGTAGATTGGAGTGACGTGGGATCACCCGCGGGTTTATGTTGGAAGTGTACATTAAGTGATTTTAGGACTTCGAGGCGAATCTTGGCACGTTCGAGGACGAATGTTTATTTTAAGAGGGGGAGAATGTAATGACCCGACCAGTCGTTTTGAGAAATCAAGCACCGTTCGGCGGCGTAAGGTCTGGAACAGCTTCATAATATGAGTATTAACTTGCGTGCATGGTTGAATTTAGTTACCGGATAGTTTAGAGTCGAAATGAGAGAAGGAATCTAGTTTTGGAAGCTTAAGCGATGAGAATTTGACCGAAATTGGACTTTGGAGTAAACGGCTCCAGAATGGGTTTTGAATGATCTTAACAGCTTCGTATGATGATTCTGGACTTAGGCGCGCGTCAGGATTTGGATTTGGAGGTCCGAAGAGTAATTTGAGGCAAATTGGCGAAAGTTGGAAAAGTTGAAGTTTGGAAAATAGAGAATTTTGACCCATAGTTGACTTTTGTGATATCGGGGTCGGAACACTATTCCGAGAGTTGGAACAACTCTGTCTTTTCATTCGGGACTTGTCTGCAAAATTTGGCGTGATTCTGGGTTGATTTGATTAGTTTCAGCGCGAGTTTTCAAAGTTGGAAGATTTGGAAGTTCATAGTTCGATTCATGGCGCGATTTGCATTTCCGGTGTTGTTTGATGTGATTTGAGACCTCGAGCGAGTCCGTGTTAGGTTATATGACTTGTTTGCGTGTTTAGACGGGGTCCCGGGTGTCACACCTCCTTTTTTACACCCCCGTAAGAATATAATATATGTGTGGATTTGTGGGTTAAAGAGTTTTTCCAATTAAAGTGACAATTTTGAAATAGGGATCATTTAATTGTTCAGAGATCGCCACTTGGAATTGATTTTTGGGTGTTCCAAGTCACCTTTTATTTAAATCCCTTATTCAAAGGAAAATTTGAATCTTTTATTATTGGTCTGCGAAAACAAAGTCCGGGTAAGGAATTCTGTTGACCGGGGAGAAGGTGCAAGGCATTCCCCGAGTCCCGTGGTTCTAGCACGGTCGCTTTATTGACTTAAAACTTGGCTTGAATTAATTTTGGACAAAACTGTGATTACATGTTTTACCTATCCGCTTTTATCTCTGGATTATTAGAAAAATTAAAGAGTATTTTTGAATAATAAGATTAACCACATTGTGCAAGCGAATGCGTGATCGACGAAATTTATTATTTAGTCATAACAGCGCTACGCAAACGAATCCGCATTCATGACAAACGATCATTAGCACGTTATTTACTTTAAAAAAAAATTATTACAATTGCGCTTTGAGAAAAAAAATTAACTTTATGGAAATTTATTAAATGTCACTACCGCGCTACGCAAGCGAATCCACGGTTGAAAAAGATAAAACGCACCTATTAGCTGCCTAACGTTTAAAATAATTTATTTGTGAAAAACTAATTTCATCAGCGGAGCCTCACATTTAAAAGATTGGGTCGATTCCCAATTGGAAGAAAAATAGGCCAACAGCTTATCCATCTTTATTGTGAAAGAACATAATCTTTTGTAAATAACAAACAAACACCACATAATATAATCCCACAAGTGGATACTCTTTTGTAAACTAAAAATAGTAAAATAACATATGGATATTTTATTGACATTGGACCTTATTATAACCTTATTATTATTGTTATTACTAGTGTAACTAGTATAGGCCAAACATTTTATAGAGAGAAAAATAAAAATTATATCTTAATGTTCATGCCTAAGACAAGCAATTTGTCGACAATTTTATGATTTAACTTTAAGGTCATGTAAAGGCTTAAGAAATGGTAATTCACAAAAAACAACATGATGAATTCTAGAAACAAACTACGGCCAAGAGCCATTTTAAATGTTAATGTTTCAATTAATTCTTTCATTAAACTATATTTTGAATTACTACACCATGTAACATATCAACACCCCAAATAACACATGTAACCACATGACAACAAAAGATATTTAAAAAAAGGTTAGTGATATGCCTAAAAGGAAAATACTTTGCTCAAATACCACTATTCTTCTCTTGAAGCACCATGGTGGTTCACTTATTTGATGCCTCGCTATTTTTGACATCTCTATTTTTTTTCAGCATATAAAACTACTCTAAGTTAGTAACTTTATGTAAATTCTATAATCAAAATCAAAATACTAGTTTCTGGTACAGTAACACAACTTACAGATCTAAAAACTTGACAAAGAAATAAAGAAACTAGAACTATTACATCACATATTTCAATACATGTATCAAAATAGTCAAAAGGAGCACAACATATTCATGACATGAAATAGAATATAGAAGCTCGAATCATCTCTTTCTATTTCTCATTCATCATTAGATCCAGAATTATAACATCAGTTGAGGGAGTTACCTGAAACGGAAGAACACCAAAATACAGCAGAATGAAGTGAAATTCCAGCACAAATGACAGCAAAAACAGCAACAACCAGCAATAAATCAGCAACTTTTAAACCGAGAAACAGCCCAGAAAAGACCCTTAAACTTAGTAACTTCAAAAGAAAAAGTATCCCAGCAATCAACTTCAATACTCTTATGCTTTTGAAAGATTTTGGTCACAGAGAATGCACTCACAAAGCTCACCACTTTCAGCTTACTATTAAGTGTTTAGATCCTATTTTTACTCTCAAAGTTGCCTCTTTTTAGTGTATAAGAGATATCTTTTTCAAGTGTGTTCAAGCAAACTTCAAAGATGTTATCAAAGTCTGTCTGTTTTTAGAGCGAAAGATGTTCCTTTTATAGTGGGAGGAAAGTCCTTGGGACAGATTTTTGTTTGGCTAAAAATCTGTCCAAAATAATAGATTTTTTGACCAAAAATCTGTCCAAAACCAGAATTTTGGTCAATGAACAGTTTTTCTTACCAATTGTGGACAGAATTTTGGATTATTGTACTCAAAAACAGTCCGCAACAGTAAAAGCAACCAAACCAAGAACCCTACACTCAAGTATTCTCTTTTCTTTCCCTTTCCTCTTAATTTCCCAAACCAGATTCTATGTTTAAACCAAACACATGACTCATATTACTCAAATCTTACTAAAAATACACTCATAACTGTTGAAGTGATAATACACTAAGTATTTCAACACAGACTATCATAAGCATTCAACCTATAGATTATCACTTCATTAGAACAAATGAACTCTTGTCTTGAAAAGATCAATGACTCAACTAAACAAATTAACCATTTCAGAATGAATCAAGATCACTGATGCCTTTGAACGATGATCAATTAACACAAATAAATAAGCTAACTGAACTTCATAACCTATATCAATCAGTTAACAGAAGAACTAACAAACAAAACTAGGAGCTAATCATTTTGACTGTCGAACGATGGTCTAGAAGCAACATGAAACAACTATCAACTGCTAATCCCAAACCAAAATACGATTTGAATCTAGCAAATACCATCTAGTTAAACATGAAAGGATAAAACAAGGTAAACTAACAGAATTGATCATGTTTCCCAGGATATGCCAATCAAAACGGATAACACGACTAATACAAACAATACTAAACGAGTGCATATTAACAAAAAGATTTAAACTTTGAAACAAAATGGATAATTCAAAGTAATATACATGAGTCGAAACCAACACTTAAGACTACCTATAAATAATATAAACAAATTGAATCAAAACTGAAACTAATTGAAAAATACTACCCAATTACGTGAGATTTAAACAAGACGGAAACTAAAATTCGATCCTAGTCTTAATAATAGAACCAAAAATCAGAAAAAATAAAGAAAAGGGATAGGGTTCTACCAAACGAGGGAAGTCGATGCCAAATCGAACGAGGAGATGCCGAGGACAACGAGCCGTGACTGCCCGACCTTGAACGGGCATTTCTTTCTAGCACACGCCAAAACAAATGAGTTCTAGCGTTGTGCTAAAGAGAAACGAGCGTTTTTGGTCGGGAATAGTCTAAAATGAAGGGCCACTGATGGTCGTGTGCGGTCGAGGAATGGCGAAGCGATGGGTGGCGGGCAGCGGGGTTAATCGGGTGGCAGTGATGGGGATTTTGGGAAACGTAAGTCGGAGATATGGAGTGAGGACGAAAAGAGGAGGAAATGGTGTGATTTCGGCGGAGATTAGAGGTTGGCGAACGGCGGCGGGTGGGGCTAGGGTGTCAGATTTGGCTAGATTTGTAACGATTGGTGAGGATTTAAAGGATTTGTGTGCTTGGATTTCATGACAGAGGCAGTAGAAGAAGAAGGGTAAAATTTTTGGGGTGGTTTGGACTGACTGGCCGCCGCCGGTGGGCGCATTTCCGGCGGCGGGAGCCTGGCCGACGCGACGGGCGGAGCCTGCCTGGGTAGGAGAAGAAAAGAGAGAGAGAAAGAAGAAAGGAGGAAGGAGAAGAGACAATAGGGGAAAAAATGGAGGCAATTTTCTGTTCTTTTTCAAGGGCTTATATACCTCTTTGAGAGATCAAATATGGACCATTAGATCAAGGGTTGATCAACACTGTTTGAATTGAATCTCCAATTCATTAAACTCGAAACGGCAGTAGTTTCACCGCCTGAAACTACGTCGTTCTAGTTACCTCTCAGGTGTCGCTTCCACCACAGACCGGGGCATCAAACAGAAGATCTGGGCCATTATAATTTTGGGGCTAATTTTTGGCTTAATGTCCTTTAAAAGTTAAAACTAGCCAGTCCCCAATCCCATTTAATCAAACATGAAACAACTCTTAAAACCTATACATATACAAATAAGATCAAAACACACACACACACACACACACACACACACACACATATATATATATATATATATAGGAAAAAGATGGGACAAAAATTAGGCATTTACAGCTGCCCCTCTTTGCTCGAGAACATGAAGAGTTTTCGTGCAAAGACAAATGAATGCCATGGATAATTTTTGCTCACATTCACTCTAATGGAAGCATTTTGAAAAAGGTGGTGACCGAACCTTGCTTCTGAGGCTGCCTACATATCCTTGGCTATAAAGGAATCAGGTCTGTGTAGTTCTGGGGAATGTTTTGGTAGCTGGGACTACCAGACACTGGAGTTAAGACTGTTGCTGCTGTTGCTGTTACTGTTGCTGTTACTTGCTTCTTACATCAAAAGAAAAAGAGAAAAGCACTACATATGTCTGCAAACTAAGAGTACAAAATTCCTATCTACGTGTCTTCTGGAGTCAAATCTAGATTCTCTTTGAAGAAAAGATTATGACTCAATCTCGATTGCTTGCTTTCTGGATCAGAATTTGAGAAGTACTCTCTGAGCGAAGAGTACTTCTACTCGTAACTATGAGCTGGATCCCCCTAGGCGAAAGGATTCTACCTGAGTTAAGCTACGTAAAACACCCTG
>NW_017671492.1:0-119904 GCF_001879085.1 Nicotiana attenuata
TTGAGTTCATTTCACCCATTTTTCTCTTGGCTTGGGAAATTTTTGGAGCTTTTGAAGAGGGGGTTCCGTCATTCAGCATGAGGTAAGTAATTTATGCTAGTTTTGAGTTAAATACAAGGTTTATATATGGATTTAGACATGGAAATTGTAGAAAACTTGGGGTTTGAGGGAAAACCTAGAAAATTTGTATTCTTGGATTTTGACCACGATTTTGGGTATGGAATTTAGAGAAAATTATATATTTGAGTTCGTGAAGCTATGGGTAAGCCTATTCTTCGAAAATTTTGGAAATCCGGGCACGTGGGCCCGAGGGCATTTTTGTCAACTTTCCGATCGGGGTTAGGAATTGTTATAAATTGGATTAATACGAGTAGTTTATCCTATATTAATGAATTTGCATGATCATTGGCTAGTTTTGGAGTATTTAACATCGATTCAAGTCTTCGGAAAGGCGTGAAATGCCGATTTTGGAACTTCGGAGCGAGGTGAGTCTCCTTTCTAACCTTGTAAGAGGGAATTGTCCCCATAGGTGAGTTAATTGGTTATGTGCATTTATTTGTGGGGGCTACGTACGCACGAGGTGACGAAAGTTCGTGTGTAGCTACTATTATGCTATTGTCCGGGTAGTCTAGGACCCAAAAGCATGCTATACTTGGATTAATTGTAAACTTCTTGACAGCTCGAATTGCTTGAATCACACCGAATCAGTAAATGAATTTCAAAAAGGGATTAAACCTCTTTTCTTAAATTGTTAAAGAGAAGTGACTTTTATTTGGATAAATTCTTAATTGGCTATCTGAGCATGTTTTTCTATGTGTACCTGCGTCGCATGTATGATTCACGAGTAGGGTGATTGTTTATTTTATGTTGACCGCGTCGCATGGATAGTTCGCGAGCGGGGTACTAGATGCATCTATGGTTCGCGCCGTTCGACCCTTGGCAATGCACATTTTATATTCTGTTGGACCTCGGCATGATTTGCGCATGCTGGTATTGCTTGCCTTGATATTACCTGAGATCGATATTTGCTCTCCCGACTTGAGATAATTGTTAGTTAAAGGATTATGAATCCGGAGACTTTTATAAAAAGGAACACTTTACCTGTCTAGTAACTCATTTGAATCTACTGCTATCCTCAATAAGTTCGTGAGATCACCGCTTTAATAATATAATTATATGACCATTCGTAAGTGTCGAAGTTTCCATCTCGTCTCTACTTCTTCGAAATTAGGCGGGTGTCACGACCCAAAATCCACTAAGGGTCGTGATGGCGCCGGGCACTCCTGTCAGGCAAGCCAACCAAGTTACTTAATCATATTCTCGTTTTAATACTTCTGAAATCTATGATTTTCCTTCAAGTTTAGCAGTATTAAAGAATATAGTCTCAAATCAAATTTAAATGATAGCAGTTAATACAATACTTCAAACTATCCCAGAACCCGGTGTCACAAGTGCATGAGCATCTACTGATAAGGAAGTAAAATACAACATCCGTCTGGAATACAATGGACAGGAAATAAATACAATGTACTGAAGAGGGCTATACTAGCTGCGGGCCACCTCGAATAGTGCAACTCACCTAGCCCCAAATCATCCGCGCTGCTTCGCCCAGTGGGCTGCTAGAAATAAATATACCTGTGCAACAAAAATGCACAGAAGTGTAGTATGAGTACGTAAACAACGTGTACTCAATGAGTATTCTGCCTAATCTCGAAGAAGTAGAGACGAGATGGTCAACTTCGACACTTACTAGAGGTCAATTGACAATATACTAAAAATGTGAGGAGATCATGGATTTATATAGCAGTTCTAATTCACGAAGCCAGAAAACAGATAAACACCTTCAACAAATAATCAAGGATTTTCAAGGTTTACTCTTTACTATCTTATCAACTTATATCAAGCCACGAAGGGCAAACTTCACATTTATAGTTCTCAAGTAACAATATAACATGCGCAAATCACACCGAGGCGACGGCCCGATCCAACAGAAATAAACTGTGCACTTGCCGAGGGTCGACGACGCGCCTATAGATGCATCTATTTAATCTGCCGAGGCGTTCGTCCCGTTCCATAAATAAACACATACCCTGCTCGCGAATCATGCAAGCGACGCAGGTACACATAGAGATACATGTTCAATCAGTCATTTAAGAACTTATCGGGAATATTTATCCAAATAAAACAATTTCTTTTCTTAACAGTTCAGGAAAAATGATGTTCAATCTCCTTTTAAATTCATTTACTAATCCAAGGTGATTTAAGCAATTCAAGCTATCAATGGGTTCATAAATAATCCAAGTATAACATGTTGTGGGTCCTAACTACCCGGAAAATAGCATAATAGTAGCTACACACGGACTCTCATCACCTCGTGTGTACGTAGCCCCCACAATTAGGAGCACATAATCAATTATTTCACCTATGGGGACAATTCCCTCTTACAAGGTTAGAAAGGAGACTCACCTTGCTCCGAAGATCCATAACCGGCAATCCATGCCCTTCCAGGGACCCCAATTGATGCACCATGCTCCAAAACTAGCCAACGGTTACGAAGTCCATTCATTTATGCTCAAATATTCATTACAAACTAATTTATAGCAATTCCTAACTCCGATCGAAAAGTTGACCAAAACGCCCTCGGTCCCACATGCCCGAAATCCGAAATTATTCGAAGATAAAGATTACCCATGACCTTAGGAACTCAAATATATAATTATCTCTCAATTCCATACTCAAAATCGTGGCTAAATTCCAAGATTACTAATTTTCTAGGTTTTCTACCAAAACCTCAAATTTATACAATTTTCGAAGTCTAAATTCATATATAAACCCTGTATTTAACTCCGAGCTAGCATAAAATACTTACCTCATGACAAGTGACGAAAATGGCACCTCAAAGCTGCCCCCCATCGACTCCAACGGAAGAAAAATGGGGTTGAAATGAACTCAACCCTGAACTTAAAAGACCTCACTGCTTCAGCTGTTTCCGCACCTGCGGTTCCTTGGCCACTTTTGCGGTTCCGCAGGTCCGGTTAAAATGCCGCATCCGCAGCCACCCCTTTCTCGCTTCTGCGACTTGCCACCCGCATATGCGGTCCCGCTTCTGCGGAACATTGACCGCATCTGCGGTCCTCTCCAAGATACTCCCATCCGCTTCTGCAACCCTTTCTCCGCAGATGCGGTTCCGCCTCTGCGGTAACTTGATCGCATATGCGGTCCTCAAGCCTTAGACCAAAAACCGCCTCTGCGGCTCCCTGTCCACTTCAGCGGTGCCGCTTCTGCGGTCAACCCACCGCAGAAGCGAAAATACCAGCAACCAGATTCCTTCAGCTGTCCAAAAATCCAAATTTCGATCCATTAACCACTCGGAATCCACCCGAGGCCCACCAACCAATCCCAAAACACATTACGGACTCGCTCGGGGCCTCAAATCACATCAAACGACGCTAAAATCATGAATCGACCTCCAATCCAAACTCAATGGACTTCAAAAATTCAAACTTCTATTTCCGATGTTTAAACCTATCAAATCACGTCCGATTGACCTCAAATTTTGCGTACCAGTCATATTCGACATTACAGACCTATTCCAACTTTCGGAACCGGATTCCGACCCCGATATCAAAAAGTCAACTTCCGGTCAAACTTCTCAAAACCTTTAAATTTCTATCTTTAGCCAAATGACTCCAAAATGACCTACGGACCTCCGAATTCACTTCCGATTGTGCTTCCAACTCCAGAATCACCATACGGAGCTATTCACAGACTCGGAATCCCAAACGGACATCGATAACACTAAAATGCACTTCAAGCCAAACTTATGAAATTTCTTCTAAAATGCTAACTTCCACAATAGGCACCAAAACGCTCCCGGGTTATTCAAAACCCGATCCGGGCATACGCCTAAGTCCGAAATCATCATACGAACCCGCTGGAACCTTCAGATCTCGATTCCGAGGTCGTTTACTCAACATTCCAATCCTAGTTCATTCTTTCAACTTTAAGCTTCCGAAATGAGAATTCTCTTTCCAAATCAACTCTGGACTTCCCGAAATTCAATTCCGACCTGGCGCACAAGTCATAATGCCTGAAATGAAGCTGTTCATGGCCTCCAACTGCTGAACGGAGCGCTAGGACTCAAAACGACTGGTCAGGTCGTTACATTCTCTCCCACTTAAACATAGGTTCGTCCTCAGACGTGCTGAGAACTACACTGAAGTAGTCTGAAATCACCGGTTAACTTCTCACGCACCTTCCCGTGCTACCACCACTCAGTTGAGCACATTAGCTCAATCAGTTCTGAAGATATTCCTTTTTTATTCAAGCAGATAGGCCTTAGAGCCTAATTCCAACATCCGAAATTCTCTGACAGGCCTGTTTCCAACATACGAACACCGTATCAATCACTACACGCTGTACCCAAACATGACTGCATAACTTTGCTGAATTCACACCCTGTATCATTTTACTCACCGGACCACAATAACATTTTCTGATCAACTTAGTTGAAATTCCACGAATCTGATACTCCCATTGCACCCCAGAACACACACAGGTCTACTCTAACTCTTACAATACCGCCACCACGGAAGAGATGTGCAGATATTCATAATCAACTGCCGAGTCAACCAATCATTGAGTCTATACTTCTGACAAGAAACATTACCACATTCTGAACCAGGTCAGGATCTTTGCTCCTTAATATATTCCATATAGTCAGATTGCACTGATCCTGAGCCCAATAATCCCATCTTACCCGGTACGAACCGCTCAGGCAATAAGCCACCCCGGTCATAACCAAAAGTCTCATATGATGCCACAATGTGCCAATAGGCCATCAATTCGAACGCGATACCAAAGGAAAACAAACTCTGGAAGGAATTACCTAACTCCCGCACTAATACGGACCTTCCTAAAAAAAATAGGAAGCGAGACGCACAAAAATAACATATAGAAAACTATACTCAACATCACACTGTTGCGGCGCACAACCCGATCCAAACATAGATCTCACACAAGGAGATTGCACTTCGAGCTAAATTCGCTCATTACAATAAAATATCTAATTTCGGTCACAAGCACCCTAAGTGCATAATAACATCCCTGAGGAAACATGTAGCGCTATAAGCTACGAAACCCAAGCACAACTGAGGTGCGATATATAAGCTGAATCCCAAGAGCCCTTTGGCTCATATAACATCATTTCTACTCGGATCCTCAACAAGTAAGCAATTTCTCAAGCCATCCCACGACTCACACGGCGCAACGTATCACTATACGAAATATCTGACAGCGAAATAACACCCTGGCTACTCCTCCACAACGAGCACATTACTGAAATGAACACAACTGGCCTAACATAGAGCCCATATTCACATTTAAATTCATCCACCGACCTCAAGCCGATTTCTGATTGCACCAACTAGGCTAATAACCTTTCAAAAGTCCATAATACCCCCTTTCTCATAACACATAATAACAACCTAATAATCGGAGCGAACCTCTACAGTCCATAACCCACTAGACAAAGTGCCCTCTAGGCATAAATTCTCAAATTGATGATATTACCACAATCCTCATACTTGGTTTAAATCTTTAATCAATCAAGTGGCTACCTGCCACGCTTATACAATCTTCCTGTGGGACACACTCCCACAACTTACCATAACAAATAACTGGGTCTTACCTCCAACCCACCGGCCGCACTATCGCTGAAAAGCGATCAAGAATCATCAACCATGATACAAGCCCTTTTTACAAAACACCAATCTCAAGTGACGCTGAAGACAATACCAACTTGCCTTAAACATCAAAACTCCTTTCCTGCTCATCTGAGCTCGTGACATCCTTGTCCACACCGAGCTTCTACCTTGATCTTCACTGTAAATTCCATACCACTCACTGCACTTAACATGCCAGTATACGATAGAACTCGTTTTTCATCATAGCTTCGGAACCACTAATGGGTTAACACTTCGTCACATAAAAGCTTTTCACTGAACTCACTTCAGGAGATCCATAGTACCACACAGGTGAGTACCCATAATCGTAGAATATGCAAATCTCTAAGTAGTGGTCTAAGCAACCATTGCCCTTCCGGAAATTCTGCTTCCACATAACAAGCCATAAAAGTAGAATGCTTCTGAACAACATTGATTGTGGCGGCTGACAAGCCTGATATGCACAATCACAACTCACTTGCATGACTCGATCACGCTGAGGAAACTGATCACTAACACCACTATGCCAAATTCAATTATGGCCAATCAATCTATCTTCTTCCAATTTATCCTTGATTGCCTTAGAGATAATACTAACTCCATCCACACATCACATATTCCATCTGCATCCATCTCGAGTGACCTTGAATCATGAAACCATGCTGCCTCAAATCCCGTGAACCACTTCATACCTTCCTTGCGCGCATATTCGCACCCTCAACTGACATGACCATTTTGCTAATCCTATTACGAATCCGAAATCTCTTCTCATTTTCCTCTCAAGTGCTATACTGCAAGTCAAAACATCATAGAACATTCTGAGCCTCCACTCATAAGCTGCTGCAAAGCTTGATTCTTAACTGTACTTATAGGCTCGAAATCATTAGGCACCATACTTTACCTCTTTTGAATCCATTAGGACCGTTACTGAGAGCCACCCACTCTGACTTGGTCCCGAATATAATCAACTTCATAAATCTTATAACACATGAATACCCTCTCGACGAGGCACCCGGCGGAATTACTTCCTGTGAAACCTGCATTTATACAAGGCATAAACCCTGAATCTTTCCCCAAGTCTGAACATGAGCCAATAAGGCCAACCATGGCATGCATTTCGACAATTCATTAGCTCGAATTACCACTTATGTTCCTTTCCCGTAGTTGAAATAACCCATCAATATGCTAATCACTAGAAACCTCGCAAGTAGCTAACTATGCAACCCAATCATAAGCGGTGGGACTCTCCAACTTAACTTGAAGACATTATTTTGCAAATCTGGGACTCACCGGAGTTCTTCATCTCTTATTGACATAGCCATACGCAATCAATCGCCAAAATTCTCGATACTTTACGGTAGAAGCCCCCCTTTTTATATTCTGAATCATTATTAACATTCACACAACAATTCCCTTCGCTGTATAACCAGTAGAACTCTTCACAGAAGCCTCGCCAACCACGCGACCGCTAACCTGCGCACATGAATACCCCACCTGTAGGAGTCCCTCCCCGACATCTTCCAACGCTGCTACGTGGGGTACAATCACTGCGACATCGATTGTCCCACCTGAGTCCGAGCTCATTCTCCGGCTGCACAAGTCCATTCATCCCTCGTGGACGTCAATTAGATGCGCGACAATATTCCTCCAATCCCAAGTTATGTTGTATCCTTCTCCATTCACAAAGCTTCGTCCCGTTATATCAAATCTCTTGCCGCATGATAGCCCATACTTCTAATTAATCCGTAGGCTTCAATCGCCAGCCACTATGATCCCCAAATCACTCCAGACTTTCCTTAAGGTGCGTAACCATCCTATTACCAAGCCCATATGCAGCATCCGCCGCTCTCCCACTTTGGGCAAACTCACTTCTTTAATCAGCTACCTGACCTTTACTTCATACACCTGGCCTTTTAGAAGTTCAAAACTCCGCTTGACACTCCCCGAACGCATTTCTCACCTTTTGCTGCCCGGTTGTTACCTTAACAAAATCTATCTTCATAGTACTTGAGTCCACAAATGGCTACTAACTTTAAACCTTTCCGAAGGTCATCTTTCTCGAACCGCCAACATTAGAAATACTGATTCAATCCTGAACCTCCGCACCCTGCGATATCTGACAGTTGCATCTCCGATACTATTTCACAATCTCTTGCCCCAAAGGCGAATTGTAAAAGATTATGACACCGACACACTTAACACGTTCAATTAGGACAACAACACCCCAACATAGAAGAAAACTCCACCATGCTTGCTAATACCAAGTCTCATTACTTCCACCAGCCCACATCTAACCATCCTTAATTCGATTTCCTTTCCCCTATCGGGAATAAAATACTGAATCTCTTGGTTAAACACTAGGTAAACCTCCCTTCAATTCATTCACTGCCCCGACACGTGGGCAACATCCTATCATCATATCACTACTGCGGAACAGTCATTCATAGGCATCATGGCAACTTGTGCCTAGCCCCAAAGCCCTCAGAAGAACCGTTACTGAGCTGAACATTAAAATATCCTTCCATAAGGCGACAATAATAATCCAATCAACTATACCGGGAGAAACATCCTGCACCACATCCGTAGTACCATCATGATTCTTCAATTCTCGATTTATAACAAGCGCTTTGCGTCGCGTAAGATTGAGTAGGAATGAATTAAAGGCATATGCCTCCAAGGATCAAATCGCACGATAAGGAATCAAGAAGGGAAGTACTCCTAACAGTCCTGCAGCCTCCCGAGGATAAGTACAGACGTCTCCGTACCGATCCGCGAGACTCTACTAGACTTGCTCATGACTCGTGAGACCCTAGGAACCTAGTGCTCTGATACCATGTTGTCACGACCCAAAATCCACTAAGGGTCGTGATGGCGCCGGACACTGCTGTCAGGCAAGCCAACCAAGTTACTTAATCAAATTCTCGTTTTAATACTTTTGAAATCTATGATTTTCCTTCAAGTTTAGATATATTAAAGAATATAGTCTCAAATCAAATTTAAATGATAAGCAGTTAATACAATACTTTAAACTATTCCAGAACCCGATGTCACAAGTGCATGAGCATCTACTGATAAGGAAGTAAAATACAACATCCGTCCGAAATACAATGGACAGGAAATAAATACAATATACTGAAGAGGGCTATACTAGCTGCGGGCCGCCTCGAATAGTGCAACTCACCTAGCCCTAAATCATCCGCGCTGTTTCGCCCAGTGGGCTGCTAGAAATTAATATACATGTGCAACAAAAATGCACAGAAGTGTAGTATGAGTACGTAAACAACGTGTACTCAATGAGTATCCCGCCTAATCTCGAAGAAGTAGAGTTGAGATGGTCAACTTCGACACTTACTAGAGGTCAATTGACAATATACAAAAAATGTGAGGAGATCATGGATTTATATAGCAGTTCTAATTCACGAAGCCAGAAAACAGATAAACACCTTCAACAAATAATCAAGGATTTTCAAGGTTTACTCTTTACTATCTTATCAATTTATATCAAGCCACGAAGGGCAAATTTCACATTTACAGTTCTCAAGTACAATATAACATGCGCAAATCACACAGAGGCGACGGCCCGATCCAACAGAAATAAACTGTGCACTTGCCGAGGGTCGACGGCGCGCCTATAGATGCATCTATTTAATCTGCTGAGGCGTTCAGCCCGTTCCATAAATAAACACATACCCTGCTCGCGAATTATGCAAGTGACACAGGTACACATAGAGATACATGTTCAATCAGTCAATTAAGAACTTATCGCGAATATTTATCCAAATAAAACAATTTCTTTTCTTAACAATTCGGGAAAAATGATGTTCAATCTCCTTTTAAATTCATTTACTAATCCAAGGTGATTTAAGCAATTCAAGCTATCAATGAGTTCATAAATAATCCAAGTATAACATGCTGTGGGTCCTAACTACCCGGACAATAGCATAATAGTAGCTACGCACGGACTCTCATCACCTCGTGTGTACGTAGCCCCCGCAATTAGGAGCACATAATCAATTATTTCACCTATGGGGACAATTCCCTCTTACAAGGTTAGAAAGGAGACTCACCTCGCTCCGAAGATCCATAACCGGCAATCCATGCCCTTCTGGGGACTCCAATTGATGCACCATGCTCCAAAACTAGCCAACGGTTACGCAAATCCATTAATTTATGCTCAAATATTCATTACAAACTAATTTATAGCAATTCCTAACTCTGATCGAAAAGTTGACCAAAACGCCCTCAGGCCCACATGCCCGGAATCCGAAATATTTCGAAGATAAAGATTACCCATGACCTTAGGAACTCAAATATATAATTTTCTCTCAATTCCATACTCAAAATCGTGGCTAAATTCCAAGATTACTAATTTTCTAGGTTTTCCACCAAAACCTCAAATTTATACAATTTTCCAAGTCTAAATCCATATATAAACCTTGTATTTAACTCCGAGCTAGCATAAATTACTTACCTCATGACAAGCGAGGAAAATGCACCTCAAAGCTGCCCCCCCATCGACTCCAATGGAAGAAAAATGGGGTTGAAATGAACTCAACCCCGAACTTAAAAGACCTCACTGCTTCAGCTATTTTCGCACCGGCGGTTCCTTGGCCGCTTCTGCAGTTCCGCAGGTCTGGTTAAAATGCCGCATCTGCGGTCTTTCCTGAGCCACCCCTTTCTCGCTTTTGCGACTTGCCACCAGCAGATGCGGTCCCGCTTCTGCGGAACTTTGACCGCATCTGCGGTCCTCTCCAAGATACTCTCATCTGCTTCTGCGACCCTTTCTCCGCAGATGTGGTTCCGCCTCTGCAGTAACTTGACTGCATCTGCAGTCCTCAAACCTTAGACCAAAACTTGCCTCTGCGGCTCCCTGTCCGCTTCTGTGGTGCCGCTTCTGCGGTCAACCCACCGCAGAAGTGAAAATACCAGCAACCAGATTCCTTCAGCTATCCAAAAATCAAAATTTCGATCCGTTAACCACCCGAAATCCACCCGAGGCCCCCGGGACCCCAACCAAACACACCAAACAATCGCAAAAGACATTACGGACTCGCTCGGGGCCTCAAATCACATCAAACGACGCTAAAATCATGAATCGACCTCCAATCCAAACTCAATGAACTTCAAAAATTCAGACTTCTATTTCCGATGTTTAAACCTATCAAATCACGTCCGATTGACCACAAATTTTGCGTACCAGTCATATTCGACATTACGGACCTATTCCAACTTCCGGAACCGGATTCCGACCCCGATATCAAAAAGTCAACTTCCGATCGAACTTCTCAAAACCTTCAAATTTCTATCCTTAGCCAAATGACTCCAAAATGACCTACGGACCTCCGAATTCACTTCTGATCGTGCTCCTAACTCCAGAATCACCATACGGAGCTATTCACAGACTCGGAATCCCAAACGGACATCGATAACACTGAAATGCACTTCAAGCCAAACTTATGAAATTTCTTCTAAAATGCTAACTTCCACAATAGGCGCCAAAAGGCTCCCGGGTTATCCAAAACCCGATTCGGGTATACGCCCACGTCCGAAATCATCATACAAACCCGCTGGAACCTTCAGATCCCGATTTCGAGGTCGTTTACTCAAAATTCCAATCCTAGTTCATTCTTTCAACTTTAAGCTTCCGAAATGAGAATTCTCTTTCTAAATCAACTCTGGACTTCCCGAAATTCAATTCCGGCCATGCGCACAAGTCATAATGCCTGAAATGAAGCTGTTCATGGCCTCCGACTGCTGAACGGAGTGCTAGGACTCAAAATGACTGGTCGGGTCGTTACAGCGGGATACTTACTGAGTACACGTTATTTTCGTACTCATACTACACTTCTGTGCATTTTTGTTGCACATGCACATGTACTGCTAGTGGCCTACTGGCGTAGCTGCATGGATGATACTAGGACTAGGTGAGTTGCATTACTCGAGGCGGCCCGCAGCTAGTATAGTCCCTTCCAGTATATTGCATTTAATTGCTGTCCATTTGTATTCCGGACGGATGTTGTATTGTATTGTTTCTTAAAATAGCTCATGCACTTGTGATACCGGGTTCTAGGGATGTCTATGGGTTTATTTAGAAACCTTAATAAGTGGTTAAATGATTCACTATTTATTCAATGGAATTTATTATGTATTGCTTAAACGTATAAAAGGAGTGGTTTTGGGAATATTTAAACAAGAATTTAATTAAGTAATTCGGTTGGCGTGCCTGACAGCGGTGTCCGGCGCCATCACGACCCTTAGTGGATTTTGGGTTGTGACAGTTAAGATTGGTTATTGCTGATTCTCCCTTGCCGGGACGTATTTACTTTTATCGTTGATCCCTTGACGGGATAGTGTAGTTCATTGTTGATCCCTTGCCGGGATAGTGTACTTTATTGTTGATCCCTTGCCGGGACTCTTGGTATGGTTGTTGCTAAAGGTATATGAAAATATGGATCAGGTTGTACGCTGCAACAATACTATATATGGATCGGGTTGCACGCCGCAACAATATTAAATACGGATCGGGTTGCACGCCGCAACATTGTTATATTGGATCGGGTTGCGCGCCGCAACAGTATTATTATTGTTTTGTTGTAGATTCTGAGTTGTTCTCTCATATCTCTTTTATTTCCTGCTGGATTTGACATTTTTCCCTGTAGCATGTACCCCCCCCATTTAAATTGTTTATTCCTGCTATTTTTCGTTGTATATTATATTACTGCACATGTTTATCTGGAGTCTGGTCCTAGCCCCGTCACTACCTTGCCGTGGTTAGGCCAGACACTTACCAGCACATGGGGTCGGTTGTGCTGATACTACACTCTGCACTATGTGCAGATACCGGAGCAGCATTTGGGCAGTAGCACTCGGGGAGCCAGCCTTCAGTACAGTCATAGAGTCCGAGGTAGTCTTGCAGGTGTCCGCAGGCCCGACGCTCTCTTCTATCTATGATTATGTTCTGCTTTCACTTGTTTCCGAGACAAACTGTATTTCCTTTTTCAGACCTTGTATGTAGCACTCATAGACAGTCCGTGGATATTGTGACACCGGTTTCTGGGTAGAGCCATATATTGGCATTTCTGTACTAATTATGGTATTTAATTTGACTAAGTCTTCCGCTTGATTTCATCTTCCGCAATTATTTTAATATTGATCACCTATTTATTTTAAGTTGTTAAAAAGGATCAAAATGAACGAGTTAATGCGGGCTGCAGATTCGTCGCAGAACTCGTTGCCCAAAATTGGGTTGTTCTGCCTCAATCTGCGACCATTCTGCGATCGCAGAATGGTTATGCGGTCCGCAGAGTTAAATCTGCGATCGCAGATTTCACGCAGAATCGCATTTTTCCAGCTTTTGGTAATTTGATCATAACTTTGTGTAGGAAGGTCCAAATGACGAACGGTTTGAAGCTTTGGAAACTAGACTCAAAGAACTTTCATTTGATAGGTTATTCATCACATAAAACATTATACATATTTAGATGTGCTTGTTCAAAGTAGGGACTAGTGCAAGATCGTTGGGAATATTTGCCTATTATGGACTTTTCCAATTTTTCTTAGACTTTGGCCTTTCCTTGGACCCCAAATTACTTACCATAAGACTTATACACATATTTACCAAATCTAATGGATGTACACCATGTTAATAGCACATAAAAATATTATAGTAAGCCTATGTGACACCACGAAATCTTAAATTACTTAGCGAAAATTTTCGGGGCCTTACATATTGATGCAGGATGGCAAGGTCATTGCCTATGCTTTGAGGCAGTTGAAGATTCATGAGAAGAACTATCCGGTTCATGATTTGGAGTTGGCAGCCATAGTTCACGCATTGAAGATTTGGAGGCATTATCTGTATGGCGTGGCATGTGAAGTGTTCACGGATCACAAGAGTCTTCAGTACTTGTTCAAGCAAAAAGAGTTGAATTTGAGGCAGAGGAGGTGGTTAGAGTTGTTGAAGGACTATGATATCACCATTCTATATCATTCGGGGAAGGCCAATGTGGTGGCCGATGCATTGAGTAGGAAGTCAGCCAGTATGGTCAGTCTTGCTTATATTCCGGTCGGTGAGAGGCCGCTTGCCTTGGATATTCAGGACCTAGCCAATCAGTTCGTGAGGTTTGATATTTCGGAGCCTAGTCGTGTGTTAGCTTGCACGGTAGCTCGTTCTTCATTACTGGAGCGTATCCGTGATCCGCAGTATGATGATCCCCATTTGTGTGTCCTTAGAGACACGGTGCAGCGCGGAGGTGCCAGGCATGTTACCTTAGATGATGATGGAGTTTTGAGATTGCAGGGTCGAGTATGTGTGCCTAATGTGGATGGGCTCCGAGAGTTGATTTTGGAGGAGGCCCATAGCTCCCGGTACTCTATTCATTCGGGCGCCGCGAAGATGTATCAGGATTTGCGGCAACATTATTGGTGGCGTAGAATGAAGAAGGATATCGTAGCATATGTGGCTCGTTGCTTGAATTATCAGCAGGTTAAGTACGAGCATCAGAGGCCTGGTGGTTTATTTCAGATGATTGAGCTTCCCGAGTGAAAGTGGGAGTGGATTACTATGGACTTTGTTACTGGACTTCCCCTGACTCGGAAGAAGTTCAACGCAGTATGGGTCATTGTTGATAGGTTGACCAAGTCAGCACATTTCATTCCTGTGGCAGTCTCCTATTCTTTTGAGAGGTTGGCCGAGATCTATATTCGGGAGATTGTTCGCCTTCATGGTGTGCCCGTATCAATCATTTCGGACCGGGTTACGCAGTTTACCTCGCGCTTCTGGAGAGCAGTTCAGTGGGAGTTGGGCACACGGGTTGAGTTGAGCACAACATTTCATCCCCAGATGGACGGTCAGTCCGAGCGGACTATTCAGATTTTGGAGGATATGCTCCAAGCTTGTGTTACTGACTTTGGAGGTTCGTGGGATCAGTTCTTGCCCTTAGCGGAGTTTGCCTACAACAACAGCTACCAGTCGAGCATCCAGATGGCCCCCTATGAGGCTTTATATGGTAGGCGGTGTCGGTCTCCGGTTGGATGGTTTGAGCCGGGAGAGGCTCGGTTGTTGGGTACGGATCTGGTTTAGGAGGCCTTGGACAAGGTCAGGATCATTCAGGATAGGCTTCGTTCAGCTCAGTCTAGGCAAAAGAGCTATGCAGACCGCAAGGTTCGAGATGTGGCTTTCATGGTTGGTGAGCGGGTATTGCTCTGAGTGTCGCCTATGAAAGGCGTGATGAGATTTGGGAAGAAGGGCAAGCTTAGCCCTAGGTTCATCGGTCCTTTTGAGATTCTTGACCGAGTGGGAGAGGTGGCTTATAGACTTGCTTTGGTGCCGAGCTTATCAGCCGTGCATCCAGTGTTTCATGTGTCCATGCTTTGGAGGTATCACGGCGACCTAGCCCACGTGTTAGATTTTAGCACTGTCCAGTTGGACAAGGACTTGTGATTTGAGGAGGAGCCGGTAGCTATTCTAGACCGACAGGTTCGTCAGTTGAGATCCAAGAGTTTCCCTTCTGTTCGTGTTCAGCGGAGAGGTCAGCCTCCTGAGGCATCGACCTGGGAGTCCGAGTCTGATATGCGGAGCCGTTATCCTCATCTTTTCCCCGACTCAGGTACCTTCTTTCTTCTGTCCATTCGAGGACGAACAGTTGTTTTAGAGGTGGAGAATGTGACGACCCACAGGGTCATCACATGTTTTAAATGAATTCTGTGCTTCCGAGGCCTTGAAAACCTCATTTTGAGTCGCCTCGATTTGCTGCACAGTCCGGGCACGTAGCCGGAAAGCTTAAATGTGAAATTCTATGAAAAATGCTAAATTTTGATGTTAAAATGAATAAATTTGACCTTGGTCAACCTTTTGGGTAAACGGACCCGGACCCGTGAATTGACGGTCCCAGAGGGTCCGTAGGAAAATATGAGACTTGGGCGTATGCTCGGAATCGAATTCCGAGGTCCCAATCCCGAGAATTGAATTTTTTTTTGTAAAATGGTTTTTTGGAATTGTATAAGGAAATTGGAAATAAAATTTGATTAAAAAGCGATGGTATCAGGCCCGTATTTTGGTTCCGACGCCCGGTACAGATCTTATATATGTTTTAAGTCCTTCCTGTGAAATTTGGTTGAAAACGGACGTCGTTTGACGTGATTCGGACTTAAATTGGAAAATTTGATGTTTTATGAAGCTTGAAAGAATTTATGGATTTTAAGGTCTAATTTGATGTTTATGATGTTATTTTGGCGATTTGATCGCGCGAATAAGTCCGAAGGATGTTTATGAGGTTGTGTGTGTACTTAGGTTTGAGTTCCGAGGGCTCGGGTGAGTTTCGAGTGGGTTCCGGGATGCCTTAAGCATAGGAAAATTAGATGTTGCAGGTTTAGGAGTTGCAAGTCTCTGAACCCTCTAGCGCGGTCCGCGAGAAATCGCGTGCGGCCGCGGAGGGCCAGCACGGCCGCGGTCGTCTTTGTGCGGGGTGCGGCGAAGGCTGTGCGACCGCAGTCGGCTTTGTGCGGTCCGCACAGGGTGCTGAACTGCAGGTCTTCAGGTAAGCCTGTGCGGCCGCGGTCCATTTAATGCGGTCCGCACAGGGGGTCTCAGAGGGGTATAAATAAACGGGATTTTCAGATAT
This sequence comes from Nicotiana attenuata, assembly GCF_001879085.1. Lineage (NCBI taxonomy): Eukaryota > Viridiplantae > Streptophyta > Magnoliopsida > Solanales > Solanaceae > Nicotiana > Nicotiana attenuata. The sequence continues at coordinate 16,346 of NW_017671492.1, forward strand.
TTTTCACTTTTCAAAACCCTAAAATATAAGAGGCGATTTTTCAAACAACCTTTCTTCTCCAAAACATTGGTAAGTGATTTCTAACTTATTTTCTTCACTCCTTAGCATCTTTAAACATGGTTTGAACTTAGAATCAAAGATTTTCATGGGGGAAATTGGGTGTTTGGGTAGAACCTAGTTTTTTTCCAAAAATTGAGAATTTGGACCTCAATTTGAGGTCCGATTTCAAAACAAATTATATATTTTAGTTCGTGGGGGAATGGGTAATCAGGTTTTGGTTCGAACCTCGGGTTTTGACCACGTGGGCTCGGGGGTGATTTTTGACTTTTTGGGTAAAACTTGGGAAAACTCATTTTCATGCATTGGGGTTGATTCATTTAGTGTTTATTAATGCAATTAAGTAATTTGTGATTAGATACGAGCGAACTGGAGGTGGAATCGCGGGGTAAAACTATACTTGAGGCTTAAGTTGTGTGCAAGGCATTGAGGTAAGTGTTTGGTCTAACCCTAGCTTGAGGGACTAGGAGTTGAGTCTTATTGCTAATTGGTTCTTGTTGAGTACGACGTATAGGCATGGTGACGAGTATCTATACGTTGGTGTTTAGCATGACCGTGAGTCTTTAAATTGTTAATATCTTGATTTCGTTGTATTTCTCTTGCCTTGGTGATGATTCCTAATTGTTGTGAAAAGCTTGTGAAAGGAAATTGTGACCTATGAACAACGAGGAGCATTGGCTCAAGTTATATTTCAATTGTGAACGTATATGAAATGGTTGAACCCCTTTGGAGCATTGGCTCAAGTTATATTTCAATTGTGAACGTATATGAAATGGTTGAACCACTTTGGATCATTGGCTCAAGTGGTAAAGTGAGATGTGAAATAAAAGTGAAAGGAAGAGAAAGAGTATTTAAATTGTTCCCTTGCCGGGATATTGTTGTTTATTGATTGTTTTTCCTTGCCGGATGCTGAGATTATTGATGTTGTACCCTTGCCGGGATTTAATTGTTCAATTGTGTTCCCTTGCCGGGATTTCTTTTATTATTTTGTTTATCCCCTTGCCCCTTGTTTGTGATTGTTGTTTGGGTAAGGAAGAGTGTTAAAGCACGAAGGGTGATGCCGTGCATTGTTTGTTTGTTGTGAGGAAAGAGTGTAAAGCACAAAGGGTGATGCCGTGCATTGTTTGCTTATGGTGAGGAAAGAGAGTAAAGCACGAAGGGCGATGCCGTGCCGCACGATGTACCATTCCATGCCGATTCTATTGATTACATGTGAGGAAAGAGAGTAAAAGCACGAAGGGTGTTGCCGTGCACACTTTATTATATCATTGCTTGGTGAGGATGAGAGTAAAAGCACGAAGGGTGATGCCGTGCACTTGTTGCTTTCTGTTTCTTTATTAAGTCTGAGTTGTGTTGTCTCCTTCGTTACTGGACGACTTTTACTTGAAATTGATATTTCCCCCATAGCATGATCCCCCTCCCATATTAATTACTTGTCTCTATATTTCGATTCCGCTGTATATGTACATATAACTGCACAGGTTTATGTGGTAGTCCGGTCTAGCCTCGTCACTACTTCGCCGGGGTTAGGCTAGGCACTTACCAGCACATAGGGTCAGTTGTGCTGATGCTACACTCTGTGCTCTTTGCACAGATCCAGGTGTTGGAGCAGCTTACGGTGCGCAACAATAGTTAGGGAGCCGACCTTGAGTCCACGAGACTCCGAGGTAGCCTTTCTGGCGTCCACAGGCCCGACGTCTCTTCTTTCAGTTTTCATGTTCTGTTGACATTTGTATTCGAGACAGACTATGTCCTTTATTTCAAACTCTTATTTGTAGTAATCCTAGACAGTCCGTGTATTGTTGTGACACCAGGTGCTGGGTAGAGACTTGTATTGGCTTTCTAGACGCTGTTTCTATATTTAGTTCAGACTTCCGCTAAGTTTTACTTTTCGTTATCTTTTAACTGCTCATTCATTGATAATTTAGTTGTTTAATCACGCATAAAACGAAATAGGTTGATGTTTGCTAAGGTTTTCGGCTTCCCTAGCTTCCACGAGTAGGCGCCATCACGACCGCCGAGGGTGGGGAATCCTGGTCGTGACAAGGATGAACTGCTTCGACTCCATAAATAAAAGAATAAGGAGTAGCTTGCGTTGGTGTGCGATGAGTCGTCCGATATGCCCACAACGCTTCTTCCATTCTGTCATGCCAATCTCTTTTAGATTTGGAGACGACCTTATTTAACAAGTCGCATAGTGTCTTGTTAAATGCTTCGGCCAGTCCATTTGCAGCAGCATAATACATTGACGAATTACGTTGCTTGAACCCAAAGAGCTCGCATATCTTGGTCATCAATTTGTTATCGAACGGCTTGCCATTATCTGTTATGATATAACTAGGAATGCCGAAACGATAGATGATATTCACTCGAATGAAGTTTGCAACATTCTCCTTCTTCACTTCTTTGAGGGCGACGGGCTCCGCCCATTTTAAGAAGTAATCAGTTACAGCTAAAATATACAAGTGGCCACCAGAAGATTTCGGTAGCGGTCCAACAACGTCTAATCCCCAAGCATCAGGTGGCCAAGATGCTACAGTTGGATGTAACACTTCAGGAGGATGGTGTATAAAATTTGCATGAAGTTGGCATGCTTTGCATCTTCGGGCATAGTCTAAGCAATCTTTGACCATCGTTGGCCAATAATACCCCATTCTTTTTATGTGAAAATGCAGCTTTGGCCCCGATTGTTGTGATCCACAAACTCCAGAATGTGCTTTTTGCATCACTCGAGTCTCTTCATCTTCCCCTAAACAACGCAAGAGAACTCCCTCGAATGATCTCCGATACACAGTATCTTTGTAGTAAAGGAAGCGAGGGGCACGACGACGAATTTCGGTCTTTCTCCTTGGATCTTGTGGAAGTATCCCATAGCATAAATAGTCGATCATGTCTTGTCACCAATCAACCTTCTCAGCTTCAGAAACGGCTACAAGACGCTCAAGCTTGCTTTCTTCATCCTCATCCCCATCTGGTGGTACTATCCATTTTTGGCAGATAGTGATTTGCGTTTGGTCGGGCAGAGTCAATATTGAAGCCAAAGCAGCTAGGGCGTCAGCTTTCTTATTTTCCTTCCTTGGCACATGCTGAAGAGTGACGTCGCCAATCCACCCAATCAATTTCTGTGCATAGTCATGATATGGACGCAATTCTGGCTTTTTGACCTCATAGCTACCTAGCAATTGATTGATCACCAACTCGGAGTCTCCAAAAATATGTAATTAGAGTTGTTTCATATCAACGGCCATTTCAAGCCCAAGTATGAGTGCTTGATATTCTGCCACATTATTGGAGCAACATTGCATTAAAGTAAAAGAATATGGCAAGACCTCTTCTTGGGAAGTGATGAACACTACACCCGCACCAGCTCCTTCGCAATGTGAGACGCCATCAAAATACATCTTCCAAGGCGGTTGAACTTCGACGACCTTTGCATCCTCATCAGGTAGCTCGTCAGTTAGCTCCCAATCACCCGGTATAAGATGATCAGCTAAGAAGTCTGCTAATGCTTGCCCTTTCACAGCTTTCTGAGGCACATACACAATCTCAAATTGTTGAAATTGGAGGTACCACCTTGCTAGTCGGTCACTAAGGACAGATTTTGACATCACAAACTTGATGGGGTTTGCTTTGGAAATGAGATGGGCAACATGAGCTTGAAAGTAGTGTTTCAACTTCTGAATTGAGAAGACTAGGGCCAAACATAGCTTCTCGATAGGTGAATAGTTCAGCTCGTTTGGTGTCATCATTCTACTCAAGTAGTAAAGAGAATTTTCTCTCCCTTCACTATTCTCTTGGGCTAAGAGCGCTCCAATCGATCTTTCCTGTGCCGCTATATATAGTATCAATGGCTTCCCAGGCATGGGAGCCGCCAGAACTGGAGGTCTCGTCAAGTAAGATTTGATGTTGCCGAAGGCGTTACTACAAGCATGGTCCCACTCAAAAAGGACACCCTTCTTCATGAGACGACTGAATGGTTGAGACTTCCCTGCTAAATTTGAGATGAATCTCCTAAGATATGCCAACTTCCCTTGCAGTCTTTTCAATTCATGGATATTTCTTGGCTCGGGCATTTTCAGGACTGCATCTACTTTGGCTTGATCAATCTCTATCCCTCGATGTCGAACAACGAAGCCAAGGAATTTTCCAGAAGTAACTCCAAATGCACATTTCATAGGATTCATTCTGAGTTGATACCTCCGTAGTAGATCAAAAACCATTCTCAAGTCTTGTAGGTGATCTTTCCTCTTTCTTGATTTTACCACCAAGTCATCAACATAGCATTCAACGTTTTTGTGAAACATGCTATTGAAGATGTTTTGCATAGCTCTTTGGTAGGTGGAGCCAGCATTCTTCAAGCCGAAAGGCATTACTATAACAATAAATACCTTTAGGAGTACGAAACGCAGTAAGCTCTTCATCCTTAGGTGACACACGAATCTGATTGTAGCCAGACGAACCATCCATAAAAGACATCGCCTCGTATCCAGTGATGGCATCGATCATAAGCTCGAGAATAAGAAGCAGAAATTCATCCTTAGGGCATGCATTATTGAGATCCCTAAAGTCGACACAAACTCGAATTTGTCTGTTCTTTTTCCTCACAGGGACAATACTTGAAATCCATGTGGGATACTTAACTTCATGAATGAAGCCAGCTTCAATAAGCTTGTTAACTTCAGTTTCATTAAGGGAACCAACTCTGGCCTAAAGCGTCGTTGAGCTTGCTTGATGGGACAGGCACCTTACTTGACTGTAAGATGATGGACTGCCACTTTAGGGTCTAAGCCAGGCATCTCTTTGGAACTCCAGGCAAAGACATCCTTACACTCCTTAAGTAGCTTAATATAAGCAACTTCTTCATCAACTGTGAGCAAAGCACTTATATAAGTGGACCTTGGATCATCTTCAGTGCCAAGGTTGACCTCTTTCAATGCATCGACCGTCGTTTTAATCCCTTCCTCAAGTTCGGGCGGGGCATCTTCAGCGTCTTCATCCTTTTGAGGATCGCCATCATTGAAAGATATGTGGTAACACCAGGAAATATCCTTCAATACTTCATCAATATTTTTTGGAGATGAAGTATAACGCTCATTTTGTGCACTAACATGATATGAAGATCCAACACTCTCTCTGTCTTCATCATGTTCTTTGGTGTATACCACAACGTGCGACTTTACTTTTAGTACCTCTCCACACGAAACCACAAGGTTTGTTTGTCGCCTCATTCTGGAAGGGATCAAACTCTGACAATCATTGGAGGGTCTTTGAGATTTAGACATAGAAGATGCTTTCATGCTTTTATGGTTTCTGTGCAACTTGCTTTTCTTCTTCAACAGCCCTAACCTCTCAAATACAGAAGTTCTCGCAGTTGATTTTCCTAGATGATCGAAGACAGAAGGTCTTCCATTAGAAGCAACAGATTCGTCTTTCGTAGTGATGTAGTTGTTGCTTACCCTTCATATGGAGATGCGGACTGGCGAAGGTTGTTTGTATCCTAAACCTTCACGTGATCGCCTTGTAATAGGTTCTGAGGGAAGCTTCCCTAATTTGGTAGTTTGTTAGGATTGTAACCTGCTTTTACAAGTAGTTTGTAAGCATTTGGATTGAAACCCTCGTCTGTACGCTTCTCCGGGAGTGCATTATTTTGTGGCGGACTATGGGCCACAGGCTTTCCAAGTAATTTCGAGGGTACCTTCACCGTGTCAATCCGCCTGATAGGAAGGGTCATTCCTCCTAATGCATTTCCTTGCATCTTAGGAGCTTGTTCTTCGATTTTCTTAACCCTGGGAACATAGTGAGGAGCAGGTGCTACCCTTTTACTTGAAGATGCGATATCCATTTGAGGCACCTTATTCGTTTTGGCGAGCACTTGATCTTCCTTAACCCGAACCTTCCCAGCTCCCACTTCGGCTCTTTTGGTATTGGTCTCAGCATTCTTGATCGTTGCAATGTCATCACTTTTTCCCTTCGAGACGTTGCCAACTTTGACTTCACTCAGGACGTAGCTCTTTAAGTAGAACTTTGCATCTGCAAAATATCACTCAGCTTCGGTGAACGGCTTGTCATCGGCAACTATCTTTTTTTTGACTCCGCGTTCATGATACTTCAAACATTGATAGTAAGTGGACGGGACAACTTTGTTCTCATGTATCCACGGCCTACCAAGCAACATGTTGTATGAAGTTTTTGAGTCAATCACATGCATCCATGCGCTTGAATGCATATCTCCGATGGTGATCTCTAATTTTGTAGAACCTATGGCCCTTTGCCCCCTTGATATCCTTGAATCATCAAGCGGCTTTTAGAAAGTTCTTCAGTTGAAATTCCGAGTTCCTTCATTGTTCGGATAGGAAGAATATTGCCTCCGGATCCATCATCTATCAAGATTCTGTTTATCCTCTTGTCAAGCACATATCCTACCATGAATAAAGGACGATTGTGCAGCGTTTCACCAAGTAGAAGATCGTCATCGGTGAAAGTAATTTTGGCCATGCAAGCATCTACGACTTCATGAGAGGTCTTTGGAGGGTCCTCTGGTGGCGACGGACATGACAAGGTTGCATTTTTTCTTCTTTCTCATCAATGTTACGACACAAAGCTTTGACGTTGTTATGAACCAACTTGGTGCGAAACCAGCTTGGTAAAAATTCTTCCAACGTCACGGGTCGACGTGCATTCTGGTGTTGGTGCTCCGTTTTTTGTTCCTTCTTTGAGCGCTTAATTGGATCCTTCATTTTGGATTTCCTCACCAATTTTTCCCTAGTTTGTCGTTTGGACGACTCCTTTTGTGAACTTGCTTTACGGTGCTTACAGCAGTTCACGAGAGTCCATCCCTCGTCATCAAGTTGATCTACTTGGTCTTCATCTCCGTTTATGGATCCTTCATCTACTAGCACCAAATTTCTTGACGTTGGATGAGATGGTAATTCATTCACATCGATAGGTTTAAAGTCCCCAAACTTGATCATTTTTGGCAGAATGACATTTGGTATGTCTCTTCCTTCATGTCCCTCAACAACATTGCAGGTAATGTATGGATTGAGTCAGACAAAACTGATACAAACTTAGTTTGTATTTGCTTTCTCATCTTTAAGAGTGATCTTTCCTTCGTGGGCTAGCTCCATAACTTTATCCTTGAAGAAAAAGCACTTCTCAATGGGGTGGCCGACCAAACGATGGTACTTGCAATAACTTGGTTCATTGGTTCTCCCTGCTTCAGTTGGTTGCTTCATCTCTGGAAACTCCAAAAGTTTTAGCGCAAGAAGTTCATCAAAGATTGTGGGAACATTAAAATCAAGGAATGGGTACTCTTTCTCTTGAATTTCCTTCAGAGTCAGTTTCGGTTTTCCTTGCCCTCCAAAGAAGTCGTCTTCACACTCTGCTTCTTGCTTACCTTAGTAGTAAACTTCATAGGCGAAGCATTGACATTCATGGATTCTTTGCTATCAGCCTTGGGCAAAAATTTCCCCGCTTTCTTGACTTCTTGCTTGTCTCTGCCTATGAGAGGTTCCTGGACAGGTGGCCCTTCATTCCCAACTGCAGCCATGCTTAACTCCATATCATGAGCCCGAGTGGCCAGTTCTTCGAAAGTCTTAGGTTTTATGCCTTGCAAGATGTAGCGAAGACACTAATGCATACCTTGAATGCACATCTCAATTCTGGAGGCTTCACTAAGCCTATCTTTACAGTTGATACTTGCATGTCTCCATCGATTAATGAAGTCAATAACTGGCTCTCCCTTTTGTTGCCGCGTGTTTGTAAGTTCTACCATACTTACGGTACGTCTTGTGCTATAGAAGTGATTGAGAAACTCTTGCTCCAATTGCTCCCAGCTATCAATGGAACCAAACTCAAGGTCTGTGTACCAGTCAAAAGCATTCCCTTTAAGGGAACAAACAAACTGTTTGACGAGGTAATCACCATATGTTCCAGCATTGTTGCACGTTTCAACGAAGTGAGCCACATGTTGCTTCGGATTTCCTTTTCCGTCAAACTGCTGAAATTTTGGGGTTGATAACTAGCAGGCATCTTCAAGCTATCAATCCTTGCGGTGTATAGTTTTGCATATGTGAGAGAGGATTTGGCAGCCATCTCGTACTTATCCTTGAGAGTCCCCGTGATGAACTCCTTCAGTTGATCAATTGGCATCATCCCTTCGGAAGAGACTGGGATTTCCTTAGCAGACGCCGCTTGTATTGCGAAAAAATCAATTCTCTCTTGTGCTTCTGGACGTTTTCCAGGTGCATGACTGGAATCTCCTTCTATTAGGCCGTCCACTCTATCTGTCAACTTGTCAATTCGAGCTTCTTGACCCTGCATACATTTGGTTAAGCCTTCGATCGCTTTTGTCAAGTTTGCAAATTGGTCCTGTACGGACGAAGCATTGGTCATCATTGCATGCATCACCATAGTAGACGGGGCAGAATAATATGGATTTTCGCGAACCTGATATTTGGACATATTATGCGGAGTAGATCCAGTACTCAAGGTATCATCATCGATTTGCGCAGGGGACTTCTTGGGTGTAGACAAGATAAGTTGGGCAAGAACTTTCTCGATCCTTTTAGACTGTTGATACCCAATTTTTCCCTATGTAATTTTTATATACAAAATACTTTCAAAAAATAGCATATATATGCATATATAAGCATACCTAAGTGTTTTAGTATTTTTTCTAATTTTTAAGATTTTTTAAATCGACTTATTGTCCATTTTAGCAATAAAAAAAAAGGTCAGTAATTATTCCCAAAGTTTATCGTNAGTAGACTAAATTGCATGTAATTGCAATTGTAGCCTACTTTAAGATTAATAGCATTTTATAATTATAAAACTGGGTCTAGTATTTTTAAATTAATATTTATACACTATTAATTGTTTCAGTATTTTTAATTTACTTTGAAAATCAGCTTTACTATATTTTATAAATAAAAAGGGAAAATTGGCTATTTAATATCTAGCCCCATTTCTATTTCAATTATAGCCCTATTTCATTTCAATTTTGGCCCCTAAATTGACCCAATTCTACCCAATTAATCAGCCAAATTTCAGTCCGGACCCAACACACAACCCAATTCCAAACGACCCAACCCGTTCCCCACCTACCCGTCTAAATCTGGACCGTTGATCACTCAAGATCAACGGCCAACTCTCCGAAACCCTAGCCTCCTCCCACCTTCCTTCACCGGATTTTCACCGGAATCCATGGCTTCCCAGGCCATGGATGGTCTCTACCCACCATCTCCACCATTAGACCTTGAGTGTTCGAGGTCTGGAAGGCTGACTTCGATGGTTCTCCCTCTGAGCTTCTTCGATCTTCAATTCCATGGCTTCTCCGGCCATGCTCCGGCACATTCGAGACCCAGGAGCCTGATTCTTGACCCCTCCGACTCAAGATCGGACCTGTCTCTAAGCCTTTCTCATTTCTAGGGTTTATCCGAAACCCTAAGCCATTCGAGGTTCTTTCACCGTTATTTCTTTAGATCTGTACTGTGTCTATGCTTTTCTTTCCATCTAGAGTGTTCTCCCCAAAAGTTTTTTCATAAGTTGTTTCTCTCCGATTTTAGGGTTTCTAAAAGGATTTTTGGAAAAAAAAAATCTTTCTGATTCTTTTTCTTCTTTGCTTTATGTGTGTTTGTTTATACCCTGCTCGTATGATTTCTTTTATTTTATGCATATATTGTCTTTTACCTCTTCTTTTCTACTCCTGTTAATCTCTGCTATGTTTTCACTACTCTTCTGCTATGTGTGCCTACCGTTTGATTTTTTGGACATTGTTCATGTTCTTACATGCTTCATCTACTTGTGTTCAAGTTTGTATTATTTCCTTCTTCTGAACTCGTTTAGGCTCTGAGTTTTCTCAAATATGTTCTTTATGATTTTTCTTCCTTTGTCGTTCAAGCAAGCTATCATATCTGTTTTTGTTGAGACTCTGAAACAAATGGTTTGCTTTCCATGTCTGATTCAATTGTGAAACCCTAGGATTTGGGGGTTTCCTTTGACGACTTTGATTTTTGTGTTCGAGTCAGGGTTCCACATTGGGACCCTGGACTCTCAGACTCATTATGGGTCTGCAGATTGAACCTGCATCTCCTTGCTTATGATTCTCAATTTTTCTTTGGTTGAATTCTCTTTTAAATAACTTAACAGTCTCTCCTTGATTTACATATTTGTGTGTTTATATATGAGAACTCTTCTTTCAAAAAAGGCTTTGCCAACTACTGACTGATCCCGAATTCCTTTAATTGTGTTCACTTGATTGTTACTGGTTTTCCCTAATTGAACCTTTCTTTACCCCTTTTTCTGACTTGATTCATTCAAGTAAAAGTCTGAAATTTTAATTTTTACTGGTTGATTCCCTTTCCTTTTTTTTTACAAACCGTGTACTATTAGTTTGTTGCCTTAAATAGCTTCTATGTACTTACCCTTTATTATACTACTGGGAAAATAAATTTTTTCAAAATCCCTTTCCATAATTGTTTTTACCCTTTGAAATCAGAATCCCTTAACTAAAGGGAGACTGATTATAATGTTATTTCCTTACCTTTTTTCTTGCTTATTTGCTGCATTATAAAAGGGGCTCGACCCTTCTGTATTGAAACAAGTTTTAAGCTCTGAAAAAACTTTACAACTCTAGAACTTTGAACTTCTGAATCCTAAAAGTTCAATTCTCATACTCTCACACACCCACTTTCAGCCACAATACTCTTGCAAACTCTCTACTCTCTGTTGAGACTTTTGTACTGCTTTGCTTGCAACTTTGCTTTTCAAGACTGCTGTTTTACTTACCTGCTTTCCCTGAAATTGGTATGTCTCCATTTGATTTCAGTTCCTTCACTATGTGTTTACTTTACAGTTGTCCTATTCCTGTCTACTTTGTTGTTCATATTCTGTATTAAACATGTTACTTTCTTTTATGTTCATTGTCTGTTATGAATCCCCCACACCCCCATTCCCTTTTGTGTGTTGAGTTAAAGTTCATGGCCTGGCAGTATCCAAATTGCTGCCCAGGTCTGAACCTGACCTTCAATAGGTCCTAACTCTCAAATTTAAGCTGATAGGCTGGTCAGGTGTGTGCCAGTATCCTAGTTGCTGGGCATGACCACTAGTTTGTTATGGCCCTCCCTGATTCCCCCTCTATTGCACTTACACTTATTCTTAGACTCGAAGTTCTGCCCCCTCCTATGAGCCTTGCCTTGGGGACCTTGAGTTCCCTCTGAACTTGGACATTTGAGGGCTGGCCATTCCACACTGCACCATAATCTGATCCTGCAAATGTAATTAGGTGTAAGCACTGCCTGGAGTTCATGAAGCTCCTTGGAACTCTGACACACCCAAATGAGAAAGGCTTTGGAAATCTGATCTTTGGAAGTTGGTTTATTTTATGTTTCAGACTAGGAGTCTGAATTAGGCTCTCCTTCGTTGGAATTTTAATCTCTGATGTAATTTTTATTTACTTTTCTGTGTTCATTCAAGTTGTAGTAATTTTGTAATACTTATGGGGTGTATAGTAAACAATGGGGGAGGGTCTCTCATGTTATGCATATGGGGTAGATATCATGTTTTAGGTCTTTATTTCCGCAGCCACAACACTTTCATTTATGTTTCTGCATATAGAGATCCTGCCTATAGATTTTTCCATATAGATATCCTGCCTATAGTTTATTTCATTTCAGCATACAGAAGCCATGCCTATAAGATTCTGCATTTCAACATATAGAAGCCATGCCTATAAGTTTCTGCATTTCTGCACACGCATATGACATTAGGCAAAACAATCCATAGGTTAAGGAATAATCAATTGCATCCTAGATACCATACTCATAGGATTCCTGCACTTGCATAACCGTTTTAAAATCAGTAACGCTTAGAATTCATGCCTATAGGAGCAGTCATTTACTGATTCATCCGCAAGTCTAAAATCAGTAATAATATTGTTAACATCTACAGAATTGGTTCATCTCTAAAATCAGTAATCCTCCCTTAAAATCAGTATGTATCACCTTGTTAGACATCATGCCTATAGGTCTCACCTAGGCAAACTATTAGGTAATAAATTGATTATACCAATCTTCAATAATCACAACCAGCAGGCAGGCCTAATTTGGACTTCTTATATGAAAATATGTAATAAATCAGCCACTCTTCCCCCTTTTCATTTAGTTTAATTAAAGACCTAACCAGTACTTGCAAGTCATGCTAAACAATTTCTGTTTTGAATGAGGAGGCCTCTTTGAGCCTTAACTGCTATGTGTTTTCCCCTTAATTGCTCTTATGTGTTTTGTTTGTCGCACTAGATTTTGGCCTTTTAAACTCCAAAAGCCAATATCCCTTCCCTTTAGGAATTGTAGTCCCAACTGCCTCCAGGACTGATAGGATTGGGGCGGGTAGTAGCATGCAATAAGTAACGAGACTATTCCGCGCTTTAGTACCTTAACGGGGTGGGAAAGGGTAGACATGGATATGATGACCATGCGATAACACCACGTGTATAAATGGTTACCGGGTGTTGCGTGGGGTGATCCATGTTATTTATAATCCTAGGACCCCCCCTTCCCTCTTTACTTGTTTATTTTCTTTTTTTTCAGAATTTTTATAAAAGCTATAAATTTTCAGTTCTTAAAACTCCTTCTTTTACTTCAATCCTTTAAAAGTCTCTTTTAGATATTTAATTTCCAGCATTGTTTTTTTTTTCCGAACCTCCGCCTCTTTTACTCCTTTGTTTGATCAATTATTTGACCCCCCTTTCTGCACTTATACATCCTTTAGACAATTATGAAATCGCCTATTTCTAAATTTCAACACGCTTTTAATTTTTGTACTTTCCTTGTTGCAATCATTATGTGAAAGTTGTCTTGTTTGCTTACTTGTTGTTTCCATTCAAAGTCACAATTGTAGCATGGCCGGGAACCACACTAGTGGATCTTAGGGGGTGCCTAACACCTTTCCCCCGAGATAATTTCAAGCCCTTACCTATTCTCTGGTTCTTCTTCTCTTTGAATTTCTTAGTGTCCTAATGCACTTAATCATTAGGTGGCGACTCTTCTAAATTGCAAACCCAATTCCCAAAAGGAAAAGAGTTGTCCGCCCAAATGTCATAAACCCAATTTCGCCTTTAGAAAAAAGGGGCATCGACAGCATGGCGACTCTGCTGGGGAAATTCTTTAGGCTTTTACCATTTCATGCTGCTTGTGACTTTATTGCATCTTTATTGCCTTTATTTAATGTCTTTATCTCTTTTCTACTACAAAACTGACTTGGCTCTTTGTTTTCTTTTCTTTAATGCTTTCTTTTACTGCTTTCCTTCAATACTGTTGTAATTATGAGCAATTATTATAATCATTACTTTATGAACGTGCAAATACGTGACAACTTGTTTCATTCTTGTAATTGCATATTCAACATCATATTCCACTTGTGCCAAATAAAATACCATAGCAATGCTTATAATGTGTCGTTGCGCCCTTCCGATATTATCACCCCCTAAATTTGGCAAAGGCGTATTTGCGGTAAAACCAGTCGATCAGCGGTGCAGTCGACGGTTCTGTGCCTTTCCTTTTGAGTTGTCCGCTCAAGGGTACCGATCTAACACCCCATAGAAACCTTACTCTGTTCAATTGTGCATGCATCACTGTCAAACCTAGCTGAGTCAGTTATGCTGTCCACATTATGACTCTTTAAGATAGCCTTGTCCAAAGTCCACTGGGTTTCCTTGGAACCCAAACGGACATTACCACGTCAGTGCATTTATTTGGAGAACTAAATGCTGCTTATGCCAATTGTTGATATTTAAATAGTCGAGTCTGGCGGGGGTAAGGGCCTAACACTTTGTTTTGCAAAAAATGAGGAACGAAGTCCCCAGATTCGGCATGGTAACCAACATCCACCCAAGGCTGCTAAGCTGGTGGGAAGACCTTCACTCCAGTGATCAGACCCTCATCCGCAAATACTTGGGAAATTTGCCTTCTCTTCTGGAAATCCAACCCCGACAACAAAATCATAGAAGCTAAAACTCTATTCTGGGATGGTGACAGATCTGTGTTCCGCTTCGGGGACCTTGAAATGACACCTTTGCTGGAGGAAATATGAGGACTAGCTGGTATTTCGTGGGAGACTCCGGGTTTGCTTATGCCAGAAAATCGCAAGGGTAAGGGTTTTCTCAAAATGATGGGACTAAAGAAGAACACAAACTTGACCTACTTGAAGGATTCCTACATTCCTTTCGACTATCTGTACGAGAGATACGGCCATAGCAAGTCTTACCGCACTTACCCAGATGAATTTGCCCTCACATCATTGGGGCACATCCATAGAAGAGTCTTCGTCTTTATGTTCTGCTTTTTGGGGATGATAGTGTTTCTTATGAAGAAGGCTAGGATCCATACCAGACTGGCCACGGTCACCAAGACTTTAATGGAAGGAATTGGCAGACAGCCTTTTAGCATAGTACCTATGGTCGTTGCGGAGATATACCGAGCCTTGGAAAATTGTCAACGAGGGGCCAAACACTTTGAGGGTTGTAACTTACTGCTCTAACTCTGGCTCATGGAGCACCTCCAAAAGGGTGAATATCGGCAAGAGATTTTGGGTAGAGACTGGGATAATCATATCGCCTTCCATCAGCCAAGGCGAATGAACTATATGCCTAACATGTTTGCCCAACCAGAAGATGCTAAAGGGTGGGTAGAGTTGTTCGAAAATCTGAAAGAGGACCGAGTGCAATGGATGTTCGAATGGTTCCCTACTGAAGAGTTCATCGTCCGATCTCGGGATGCACCGTTTCTTATACTCATCGATCAGAGAGGAACTTATCCTTATGTCCCTCTCCGAGTCATAAGGCAGGCAGGAAGAAAGCAGGTTATACCAAGGGTCGACAAAATGAGTCGCTTCAGGGTCGACTTTCAAGATGACGATAGTCCATACAAGTGTCAAGCTCAGCATATGTGGCACTGCAAAATCGTCCTGGGAAAGGATTCCATTGAACCAGACGGGTACCACGCTGGTTATACTCCATACTATCCAAGCTGGTTGGAGGACGATCATAGTGGGTTAGGACAACCCGAGCTTGTTCGAGGTCATAGGGTCATCGACGAAAAGGCTGAAGTACAGGTTAAGTACAACCAATTGCACAAGAGGATTCGGGAATGCGAAAGTGAGCACCAAGAAATTCAAGAAGCCCATCAAAAGCTGATTGAAGAATGGAAAGATATGGCTGTCAGCACCAACAAGCGACTGGGGTATTTGGAGCGGGGCTTAGTAAAGCTAGAAAGGAAGTTCATCCAGAGGATTGAAAACTGCCAGAATGCTGAGGGAAATGAAGGAGGACACTTGGCTAGAGCCTACTTCCTGCTGGGACTACGTGAGCTGGTGAAGCTGTTCGATGGAGCTAAAGATGCCGAGTCCGGGGAAGGTCCTTCTGGGACCAAGTAGTTAGGAGTCTTTTCTTTGCTTTAAATGTAATAAGGCCAATGGCCATTAATGACATTTTATTTTCTGCTATTTTAGTGTCGTTTTGGGATTCGTCTTATTCTTATCAATAAAATGAGGCATTTAGCATTATAAGTTCTGCAAATCAACTTGTCGCTAGGCCTACCTCGGGCACAACGAGGCTCCCAAATTAGGACACGATTTATATTCTTGCACTATAATATTGCAACGTTTTCTTCCTACGACCCTCACTAACTTGTTACCTTTTTGTTTACTTTTTGTTTTATTCCCCTCCCCAAAGGTTAGTTCGTGCACTCTGGCATCGTCATCTTACTCCACAAGATCCAAGGGCCCTCCACCTCCTCCTCCTCCGAGTCCTATTAGAAACAAGAACAAAGGAAAAATGGAACATTTGAGCAACATCAGAAAGGAGAACTCAGTCGAAAGGGTAGAGGTTCCTCAGGGTATTCAGGTTTCCAAGGAAAGTGCCTCCCAGCTCGAGCAGAAGTTATTGAAATTTCAGGAAGAACTGGACCAAGTTCGGAACTTGGCAAGCTTGTCATTTTCCCTCAATACCCCAGATGTCAACTTCCCCAAAACTCAAAATCCCACACCACCACAAAACATCCCAAAACCACAAAACCAACCCACTCACCAACACCACTGCAACACATGCCGCACTTCAAGCAGCACCCCGGTGCTCATTCCTGAACCACTAAACTCCACAAATGATCATCACCACAACACCCCTATCAATGTGGAAACCATACCACACCCCATTCAGCCCGCCTCGAGCACACCTGAGTCTGATGACAAAGACTCTCTTATCAAGAATCTGGCCGCAGAACTCAAGAAGCTGACTAGCCGAGTTCAGGGTGTTAAAGGAAGCAAAGGGATCGAGGGAATGAATTACGAAGACTTTTGCATTCAACCAGATGTCAAATTGCCCGAGGGGCACAAACCTCCAAAGTTCGAAATGTTCGACAGCACCGGGGATCCCAGAGTTCATTTGAGGACATACTGCGACAAGCTGGTCGGAGTAGGAAAGGATGAAAGGTTCGCATGAAGCTCTTTATGAGAAGTCTGAAAGGGGATGCTCTATCTTGGTACATTAGCCAAGACCCGAAGAAGTGGTCGAACTGGGTAAGAATGGCGTCCGATTTCATGGACAGGTTCAGATTCAACACGGAGAATGCGCTAGATGTGTTCTACATCAAGAACTTGAAAAAGAAACCCACGGAGACATTCCGCGAGTGTGCTACTCGTTGGAGATCAGAAGCTGCTAAGGTCAGGCCGGCTTTAGAAGAAGAACAAATGAATAGGTTTTTCGTCCGGGCTCAAGACCCACAGTACTACGAAAGGTTGATGCTGATTGAAGGCCAGAAATTTTCCAACATCATCAAGCTAGAGGAGAGGATCGAGGAAGGTATTAAAAGTGGTATGGTCACTAACTTTGAAGCATAACATGCTACCAACAAGGCTCTACAGTCTGGTGGCACGTCCAAGAAAAGGGATGTGAGTGCCGTGATGGTTGCACATCGAACAAAATCCCCAATCAAATACCAAACCTACCCAATACCCCCTCTTACATATCAACCTACCTCAAATTACCAAGCACATTTTCCCTCTTACCAAGCTCCACCACCTACTTACCAATCATCTCTACCTCCCGCATATCAGCCTACTTCACCCAAATACTCCCAACCCGCACACGTCTACCAAGCCTACAACACCCAACAAGCCCACTATGAATTACCTCCCCCTCGCCAAAATTTCCCTAGACCCCGACCAAACTTCGACCGCAGACCTCCCAAACAATACACTGCCATTGCCGAACCAATCGACCAGCTGTATGAAAGGCTTAAAGCTGCTAGTTACATCACCCCTATCCCCGCCATAACCCCAGCAAAATCCTTCCCAATGGGTCAACTCAAACATAACCTGTGCATACCATTCCGACAGAAAGGGGCATACCATTGATGAATGCCGCTCTCTGAAGGATAAGATCCAAACGTTGATTGACAACAAGATCATCGTGGCAAAGGAGCCTGCTCCGAATGTCCGTAACAACCCTCTACCGGACCACAAGGGTGGCGATGTTCACATGATTGAGATAGAAGATGATTGGGACCCCAAAGGATCGATCGAATTGATCGCTGAAGGTGACGAGCCAAAGAAACCAACAGTCACACTTAATCCGATTGTAGTCCAGATCCAGCCTTCTGGAGATGCTGAAGTGAATGTGTCCATACCACTATATCTTGAAACACCATCTTCCGCAAAAACTCCAAGGCCGATTGAGGTCGAGTTGGGGTCCCTGAAGGCACCTACACCATTTGAAGTTGCTGTGTTACCTTCCAAAGCAAGGGTACCCATTCCGGTAGCAATGTCGGCCATAGCACCATTCCGTACGAAGGCCATCCCTTGGGATTACACAGCCGAGGCAAGGAGAAAAGGAAAAGCCAAAATCGGAGAAGCAGTTGCGGCACAGGGTATGACAAGAACCGACAGGGTTTATACTCCGGAACACTTGGTTGAGTCGAGTAAGCAGACCTCTGGTCGACAAGCCATCACCGAAACCGGTACCGATGACATCTGGAGAAAGATACAAGCAAAGGAATACTCAGTCATTGACCAATTAAATAAAACACCGGCACAGATCTCTATCCTAGCTCTGCTGCAAAGCTCCGATGCACATAAGAATGCCTTGTTAAAAGTACTAAGTGAGGCATATGTACCGAGCAACACCGCGAGAGGAGAAATGGCAAATATGGTAGGGCAGGTATTGGAGAGTCACAAAATCACTTTCCACGAAGATGAGTTGCCACCGGAAGGTTCAAGCCACAACAAGGCGTTGCACATTACTGTGCAATGCGAGGATTATTTCATCACCCGAATTCTGATTGACGGAGGGTCCAGCCTCAATATTTGTCCATTGGTGACTCTCAGAACATTGGGAAAGAGCCTGCATGAGATCAAGGATGGAGCCATCAGTTTCAAGGCTTTCTATGGTTCCCAAAGAACCACTATTGGGGAAATCAGTTTGTGTTTGCAAATGGGACCTACTTGGTTCGATGTCGACTTTCAAGTAATAGACATCCCAGCATCTTACAACTTGCTATTAGGACGGCCCTGGATCTATGCCGCTGTGGCTGTGGCATCAACCCTATATCAGGCGGTGAAGTTTGAGTGGAATCACCAAGAGGTGATTATTCATGGCGACGGTAGCAATCCCATATAGAGTCGCCAGACCATCCCAGTAATACGAGGAAGAAGAAAGATAGGCGGAGAATCCTACTACCACATTGAGCGAGTCAACGTCGTGGACAAGGACAAATGGCGGGATAACAAAATCGAAAGCATATTGAACTGGTACGGATATGAACCTGGCAAAGGACTTGGCAAGAATCTCCAAGGAATCGCTAAGCCCATCAAGCTCAAGAAGCATGGCACCTCCTTCGGATTGGGATATGAGTATACCTGGGAAGAATTCAAGGATTGGTCGCCACCCTGGCGCGGCCCTTACTATCCATTGGAGTAGCCGATACCCCATCTGGAATAGACTTTTCAACCAGCGGAAGTCATCTATGGGTCAGAAGAAGAGGAAGCATTAGCAGCAATAAGGAATTTGTTCTTAGAAGAGGATGATATGGACTGTTATGTCATTTTTGAGGAGGAGGGGGAGGAAGGCCCTTCTATACAGGCTGTAAGCAGAGGAGCATGCCTCAACAATTGGCCTATCAGAACCACCAGAGCCCAATGTGCCTCGGGGTAGCAAGGATGAACAAAGCACCACGCATTATTTTGCTTTACTAGTTTATTTTCCTTTCGCATTTTATTTTTCACAAGAAAGAGCTCCAATGTTCAAAACACTTATGGAATTTATTAAAGTATTTCATTTTTCTTGCAAATCTCTCTCTTATTATTTCCTCTCATTACTTTACTTAAACAACATTACTATTACTTATCTTGATGAACCGACGATTGTGACATGCAACGAGACAACGCAACAAATGGATATAGACTCGGAAGAAGATGATATACCAGAAGAGGTTGTTAAAGAGGTTGAGGATTTCGAGAATAGACCTAAGTCTAACTTGGACGAGACTGAGGTTGTTAATTTGGGAGATGCATAAAATGTCAAAGAAACACGTATCAGTGTTCATTTGTCACCATCAGAAAAGGAGGAGTACACGGAATTCCTGAAGGAGTATGAGGACATATTCGCCTGGTCGTATGATGATATGACCGGTCTCAGTACATCTATCGTGGCTCACAGACTGCCGACCGATCTTGCATGTCCGCCAGTGAAGCAGAAGCTCAGGAAGTTCAAGCTTGACATGAGTTTATAAATCAAGGAAGAAGTCACCAAGCAAGTCAAAGCCAAGGTTCTCAGGGTAGTAGAGTATCCAACATGGTTAGCCAACATCGTGCCAGTACCGAAGAAGGACGGGAAGGTTAGAGTCTGTGTCGACTACCGGGACCTCAACCGGCCAGTCCCAAAGACGACTTCCCCTTGCCAAATATACATATCTTGATTGACAACTGCGCCAAGCATGAGCTGCAGTCATTCGTTGATTGTTTTGCCGGGTACCATCAGATATGGATGGATGAGGAAGATGCTGAGAAAACAGCCTTCATTACACCGTGGGGGATGTATTTCTACAAGATGATGCCGTTTGGGTTAAAGAATGCAGGGGCCACCTATATGAGGGCCATGACTACTATTTTTCATGACATGATACACAACGAGATCGAAGTATATGTAGATGATGTCATCATCAAAACATAAGCAGTGGCACAAGAAGCTATCATTTGCTTTATTGGGGTACCGCACCACAGTTCGCACATTAACCGGGGCAACTCCCTATATGCTGGTTTATGGTACAGAAGCAGTCATTCCCGCCGAGGTAGAAATTCCCTCGTTGAGAATCATACAGGAAGCAGAACTCGACGACGCAGAATGGGTAAAGAGTCGCTACGAGCAGTTAGCCCTCATAGTTGGAAAAAGAATGAACGTAGTTTGTCATGGTCAACTTTATCAGAACAGAATGTCCCGAGCCTTCAACAAAAGAGTCAAGCCAAGATAATTCACACCAGGACAGCTGGTATTGAAGAAAATCATTCCACATCAAGATGAAGCCTAAGGGAAATTCTCTCCCAACTGGTAGGGTCCATGGTTCACCGGGTTCTAACAGGAGGAGCCCTCATACTTGCAGAAATGGACGGAGAAGTTTGGCCAAAACCAATCAACTCAGATGCAGTCAAGCGAGTGTAACATTTATGATTTCCTTATATAATGTAACTTGAACTACGTCTGACCTGATTCCTATTTAAGAGGGGATACGTAGGCAGCCTTATAGGTTCGGTCACAATTCAATAAAATCATCATTTCCCCCGCAATTGGAAACTAGGGAAGAATTTTGAGGAGGACCCTCAAAATTCCGAAGTTGATTTCAGCCATTTACCGCAAGCAGCCGTCAGAAGCAGCAACCTAGTAAACTAGGGCAGAATTTTGAGGAGGACCCTCAAAATTCCGTAGCAAGAAAGGTTGCAATGTCTTGAACCACGCCGCGGTCGTTGGTTCATCTAAAACTATTTCTTAAATACATATACATATATCATATCTTTAACAAAACTCATGCATGAATCGCTTTGTTTGACAATGCTACCCCGAGGGTACCTACAATATCACCATAAATAGAGCCGAGCCGGTCAAGAAAAGCTAGCAGGAACACGAACTAACCTTTCCCCTTTACAAAACTCATGATTTTTCTTTGGATGCAGGCACCCAAGTCACAAATCATCAAATCCATTTATACACTCGTACTTTCAGGAATACAACTCTCGAAATTATCGCTTCACAACCACTATCCATACACGATATCCCCAGCAGCCACAATATCGCATTCAACAACCAGCTATCCGCTATCAGCTAAGAATCTTTTACTATTATTTGTCTTTTATCTTCTGCATAAGGCTACTATTCTGCCTTCCGAGGTTAAGCTCTACCTCCATTTGCATTTCTTCCACTGCATAAGGCTACTATTCTGCCTTCCGAGACTAAGCTCTGTCTCCATAATTGCATAAGGCTACTATTCTGCCTTTTGAGGTTAAGCTCTACCTCCATTTGCATTTCTTGCATTGCATAAGGCTACTATTCTGCCTTCTGAGACTAAGCTCTGTCTCCATAATTGCATAAGGCTACTATTTTACCTTCCGAGGTTAAGCTCTACCTCCATTTGCATTTCTTGCACTGCATAAGGCTACTATTCTGCCTTCCGAGACTAAGCTCTGTCTCCATAATTGCATAAGGCTACTATTCTGCCTTCCTAGGTTAAGCTCTACCTCCATTTGCATTTCTTGCATTGCATAAGGCTACTATTCTGCCTTCCGAGACCAAGCTCTGTCTCCGTTTGCATCGGCTAAAACATCGCCATTTTATTTAAGTCATGCATCGGCTGAAAGATCGCCATTTATATTTACACTTTACATCAGCTGAAATATCGCCATCTCATTTAAATCTTGCATCGGCTGAAAGATCGCCATTTATATTTACACTTTACATCGGCTGAAATATCACCATCTCATTTAAATCTTGCATCGGCTAAAAGATCGCCATTTATATTTACACTTTACATCGGCTGAAAGATCGCCATTTATATTTATACTTTACATCGGCTTAAATATCGCCATCTTCATTTAAATCTTGCATCGGCTGAAAGATCGCCCTTTATATTTACACTTTACATCGGCTGAAATATCGCCATCTTATTTAAGTCTTGCATCGGCTGAAAGATCGCCATTTATATTTACACTTTACATCGGCTGAAAGATTGTCATTTATATTTACACTTTACATCGGCTGAAATATCGCCATTTCATTAAATCTTGCATCGGCTGAAAGATCGCCAAATCCTGCATTTCATGGGCTGAATGATCGCCAAAATCGTCTGAAGGCGTCATCGTTCAGAGGCACCATTTTCATAGCCCGAGAACATCATGACATGGCCTGAGGACCCCACTTTTATCTCTGCATCGCATTATTCAAAGGCACCATGGTTCGGAGGCATCGTTCTCATAGCCCGAGAACATCATTTCAGAGCCTGTGAATCCTTTATTATATGTTTCATGGCCCAGGACACCATGGTCCGAGGACGTCATCCTAACCGTCCAAAGACAACATTCATGGTCCAATGGGAACTTGCATCACGTTTAAATTTATGCACAATATATATTCGCATTGCTCATTCGCAGGCAAACCGGCTACCAACGGCCGTCTCAGCAGGAGCGATCCCGCTCCAGTTCCCGCAGCCTATCAGACTCTGACCATCCTTCTCAACCTGAACACCGCGTCCGCTTTTCGAAAATCTCCATCGGCATATTCCGCCTATGGATCCCGAACTACATATGGCCTGATTCCTGTAAGACCAGGGATATGTAGGCAGCTCAGGAACCAGAGCTCAGTCAAAATTCTTCAAATCGTTTCGTTCGGTCAAAATTGGCCATCATATCTTTACCCGAGAACTCTTTCATCCTTCCCGGGTAAAGAGGGGCAGCTGTTGATACCCAATTTTTCCCTATGTAAAACAAAATACTTTCAAAAAATAGCATATATATGCATATATAAGCATACCTAAGTGTTTTGGTATTTTTCCTAATTTTAAAGATTTATTAAATCGACTTATTATCCATTTTAGCAATAAAAAAAAGTCAGTAATTATTCCCAAAGTTTATCGTTTGGTGAATAACTTATTTTATTCTCATATTTACACCAAAATATAATTAAGGTAATTTTTGTATATTTTTATAAATTTATTTGGTATTTTTTAAAGCTAAATTGCATATAATTGCAATTATAGCCTATTTTACGATTAATAGTATTTTATAATTATAAAATTAGCTCCAGTATTTTTAAATTAATATTTATGCACTATTAATTGTTTCAGTATTTTTAATTTAATTTTAAAATCAACTTTACTATTAAAAAGGGAAAATTGGCTATTTAATATCTAGCCCCATTTCTACTTCAATTATAGCCCTATTTCATTTCAATTTTGGCCCCTAAATTGACCCAATTCTGCCCAAATAATCAGCCCAATTTCAGTCCGGACCCAACCCACCTACCCGTCTAAATCTAGACCGTTGATCACTCAAGATCAACGGCCAAAACTCACCCTTCCATAATTAAACCTAACAACCTACCCTAATCCCCCTCATTCTCACCGGACCCGCTGCCCTGAAATCCCAAAACACTCCCAAATCCGCTCAACAACTCTCCGAAACCCTAGCCTCCTCCCACCTTCCTTCACCGGATTTTCACCGGAATCCATGGCTTCCCAGGCCATGGATGGTCTCTACCCACCCTCTCCACCATTAGACCTTGTGTGTTCGAGGTCTGGAAGGCTGACTTTGATGGTTCTCCCTCCGATCTTCGATTCCATGGCTTCTCCGGCCATGCTCCGGCACATTCGAGACTCAGGAGCCTGATTCTTGACCTCTCCGACTCAAGATCGGACCTGTCTCCAAGCCTTTCTCATTTCTAGGGTTTCTCCGAAACACTAAGCCATTCGAGGTTCTTTCATCGTTATTTGTTTAGATCTATACTGTGTCTATGCTTTTCTTGCCATCTAGAGTGTTTTCCCCAAAAGTTTTTGTCTAAATCATTTCTCTCCGATTTTAGGGTTTCTAAAAGGATTTTTGAAAAAAAAAATCTTTCTGATTCTTTTTCTTCTTTGCTTTATGTGTGTTCGTTTATACCCTGCTCGTATGATTTCTTTTATTTTATGCATATATTGTCTTTTACCTCTTCTTTTCTACTCCTACTATGTTTTCACTACTCTTCTGCTATGTGTGCCTACCGTTTGATTTTTCGGACTCTGTTCATGTTCTTACATGCTTCATCTACTTGTCCAAGTTTGTATTATTTCCTTCTTCTGAACTCATTTAGGCTCTAAGTTTTCTCATATATGTTCTACATGATTTTTCTTCCTTTGTCGTTCAAGCATGCTATCATATCTGTTTTTGTTGAGACTCTGAAATAAATGGTTTGCTTTCCATGTCTGATTCAATTGTGAAACCCTAGGATTTGGGGGTTTCCTTTGACGACTTTGATTTTTGTGTTCGAGTCAGGGTTCCACATTGGGACACTGGACTCTCAGACTCATTATGAGTCTGCAGATTGAACCTGCATCTCCTTGCTTATGATTCTGAATTTTTCTTTGGTTAAATTCTCTTTTAAATAACTTAACAGTCTCTCCTTGATTTACATATTTGTGTGTTTATATATGAGAACTCTTCTTTCAAAAAAAAAAAGGCTTTGCCAACTACTGATTGATCCAGAATTCCTTTAATTGTGCTCACTTGATTGTTACTGGTTTTCCCTAATTGAACCTTTCTTTACCCCTTTTCCTGACTTGATTCATTCAAGCAAAAGTCTGAAATTTTAATTTTTACTGGTTGTATCCCTTTCCTTTTTTGTACAAACCGTGTACTATTAGTTTGTTGCCTTAAATAGCTTCTATGTACTTACCCTTTATTATACTACTGGGAAAATATTTTTTTCAAAATCCCTTTCCATAATTGTTTTTACCCGTTTGAAATCAGAATCCCTTAACTAAAGGGAGACTGATTACAATGTTATTTCCTTACCTTTTTTCTTGCTTATTTTCAGCATTATAAAAGGGGCTCGACCCTTCTGCATTGAAACAAGTTTTAAGCTCTGAAAGAACTTTACAACTCTAGAACTTTGAACTTCTGAATCCCAAAAGTTCAATTCTCATACTCTCACACACCCACTTTCAGTCACAACACTCTTGCAAACTCTCTACTCTCTGCTGAGACTTTTGTACTGCTTTGCTTGCAACTTGGCTTTTCAAGACTGCTGTTTTACTTACCTGTTTTCCCTGAAATGGTATGTCTCCATTTGATTTCAGTTCCTTCACTATGCGTTTACTTTACAGTTGTCCTATTCCTGTCTACTTTGTTGTTCATATTATGTATTAAACATGTTACTTTCTTTTATGTTCATTGTCTGTTATGAATCCCCCCATTCCCTTTTGTGTGCTGAGTTAAAGTTCATGGCCTGGCAGTATCCAAATTGCTACCCAGGTCTAAACCTGACCTTCAATAGGTCCTAACTCTCAAATTTAAGCTGACAGGCTGGTCAGGTGTGTGCCAGTATCCTAGTTGCTGGGCATGACTACTAGTTTGTTATGGCCCTCCCTGATTCCCCCTCTATTGCACTTACACTTATTCTTAGACTCTAAGTTATGCCCCCCTCCTATGAGCCTTGTCTTGGGGACCTTGAGTTCCTTCTGAACTTGGACATTTGAGGGCTGGCCATTCCACACTACACCATAATCTGATCCTGCAAATGTAATTGGGTGTATGCACTGCCTGGAGTTCATGAAGCTCCTTGGAACTCTGACGCACCCAAATGAGAAAGGCTTTGGAAATCTGATCTTTGGAAGTTGGTTTATTTCATGTTTCAGACTAGGAGTCTGAATTAGGCTCTCCTTGGTTGGAATTTTAATCTCTGATGTAATTTTTATTTACTTTTCTGGATTCATTCAAGTTGTAATAATTTTGTAATACTTATGGGGTGTAAGGTAAACAATGGGGGAGGGTCTCTCATGTTATGCATATGGGGTAGATATCATGTTTTAGGTCTTTATTTCCGCAACCACAACACTTTCGTTTATGTTTCTGCATATAGAGATCCTGCCTATAGATTTTTCCATATAGATATCCTGCCTATAGTTTATTTCAATACTGCATATAGAGATCCTGCCTATAGTTAATTTCATTTCAGCATACAGAAGCCATGCCTATAAGATTCTGAATTTCAACATATAGAAGCCATGTCTATAAGTTTCTGCATTTCTGCACATGCATATGACATTAGGCAAAACAATCCATAGGCTAAGGAATAGTCAATTGCATCCTAGGTACCATGCTCATAGGATTCCTGCACTTGCATAACCATTTTAAAATCAGTAACGCTTAGAATTCATGCCTATAGGAGCAGTCGTTTAAATCTGATTCATCCGCAAGTCTAAAATCAGTAATAATATTGTTAACATCTGCGGAATTGGTTCATCTCTAAAATTAGTAATCTTCCCTTAAAATCAGTATATATCACCTTGTTAGACATCATGCCTATATATCTCACCTAGGCAAACTATTAGGTAATCAATTAATTATACCAGTCTTTAATAATCACAACGAGCAGGCAGGCCTAATTTGGACTTCTTATCTGAAAATATGTAATAAATCAGCCACCCTCCCCCCTTTTCGTTTAAGTTTCATTAAAGACCTAACCAGTACTTGCAAGTCATGCTAAACAATTTCTGTTTTGAATGAGGAGGCCTCTTTGAGCCTTAACTGCTATGTGTTTTCCCCTTAATTGCTCTTATGTGTTTTGTTTGTCGCACTAGATTTTGGCCTTTTAAACTCCAAAAGCCAATATCCCTTCCCTTTAGGAATAGTAGTCCCAACTGCCTCCGGGATTGATAGGATTGGGGCGGGTAGAAGCATGCAATAAGTAATGAGACTATTCCGCGCTTTAGTACCTTAACGGGGTGGGAAAGGGTAGACATGGATATGATGACCACGCGATAACACCACGTGTATAAATAGTTACCGGGTGTTGCGTGGGGTGATCCATGTTATTTATAAACCTAGGATCCCCCTTCCCTCTTTACTTGTTTATTTTCTTTTTTTTTCCAAAATTTTTATAAAAGCTATAAATTTTTAGTTCTTAAAACTCCTTCTTTTACTTCAATCCTTTAAAAGTCTCTTTTAGATATTTAATTTCCAGCATTGTTTTTTTTTTCCGAACCTCTGCCTCTTTTACTCCTTTGTTTGATTATTTGTACCAATTATTTGACCCCCCTTTCTTCACTTATACATCCTTTAAACAATTATGAAATCGCATATTTCTAAACTTGAACACGCTTTTAATTTTTATACTTTCCTTGTTGCAATCATTATGTGAAAGTTGTCTTGTTTCCTTACTTGTTGTTTCAATTCAAAGTCACAATTGTAGCATGGCCGTGAACCACACTAGTGGATCTTGGGGGGTGTCGAACACCTTCCTCCCGAGATAATTTCAAGCCCTTACCCATTCTCATGTTCTTCTTCTCTTTTGAATTTCTTAGTGTCCTAATGCACATAATCATTTGGTGGAGACTCTTCTAAATTGCAAACTCAATTCCCAAAAGGAAAAGAGTTGTCCGACCAAATGTCATAAACCCGATTTTGCCTTTAGAAAAAGGGGGCATCGATATCGACGATGTTATTTCCTTTTGTGGCCGTGCTTGCGGAAGATCTCATGCCTTTTGAAGATGATGAAAACAGAAGATTCGCACTACGCTTGAGATGTTCGTTGTAAGAACCCGGCCGGTCGTTTTTAGAATTTACGCCCCGATCCCCCATTAACTGCTTCCCCTAAGTTCATTTCTGCTATGTTGGTTTTCCGGGACGTTCGGTGTTAGGATTCGGAGTGTTTTAGGACACTTAGTCCCTAAATGAGAGCTTAAGTGTGGAAAAGTGGTTCGTAGTCGGAACAGTGTGAAGACGACCTCGGAATGGAAATCCTATGGTCCCGTTAGCTCCGCTAGGTGATTTCGGGGTTGGGAGCATGTTCGGAATGTATTTTGGAAGTCCGTAGCTCATTTAGGCTTAAAATGCCGAAGTTTGAATTTTTGAAGTTTCCGGAAGTTGCAGTAGCTCCGTCATGTCATTTGTGATGTGTGTGCAAAATTTCAGGTCATTTGGACGTGTTTTGGTTAGGTTTTTGATCGAAAGCGTATTTTGATAAAAGTTGAAGTTCTTAGGCTCAAATCCTTGTTTAATTCGAGTTTCCGGCGTTGTATTAGGTGGTTTAAGGATTGGTACAAGTTTGAATGAGGTATTAGGTGTTATTGGTGCTTTTGGGTGAGGTCCCGGGGGCCTCCGGATGAATTCGGATGGTTGAAGGAAGGTTTTGAAGTTGAAGAGTTGCTAAAGACCTGCTGGTATCTGTCATAACCGCACCTGCGGTTCGGGTTCCGCAGGTGCGGAGCCGCAGAAGCGGCCTGACCATCGCAGGAGCGGAATTGGGCTCCCTCAGCCTTTATTCGCAGGTGCTAAAGATCTACCGCAGATGCGGTTACGCACCTGCGAGGCCTCTATCGCAGATGCGGCCCTGGTCCTTTGTGAGAAACCGCAGAAGCGGTAAGAGTACCGCAGAAGCGACAACCGCAGGTGCGGTTTAGGACCGCATAAGCGGAAGCCTGGAATTTAATGAAAACCGCAGAAGCGGTAAATTGGCCGCAGAAGCGGTCCTTTGTCCGCAGAAGCGGAAATACCTGTGCAGATATAGAAATTTCGAGGGTCCCTTGTCTAACCTTGTGTGGGGGACTTTTCCCCTTAGGATTGTTACTTGATATTTGAGTGCCTTGTACGTGAGGTGACGGGCGCGTACTTAAGCCGATTGATGGAAAATCCGGTTTTTACTTAAGTTATTGAGATTTGGTTTCTTTCTTACTTGCCTTATTTTACTTGAAATTATAACTTGTGCTAGATTAGGAAAAACATGTTTAGTTGACTTGATTGCCTAATTGCTTGAGTCGTTTTGACTGTTCTACGTGAAGCATGCTAGGCTAGTTCTATCTGTGTTGTATTTTGTACTTCATTTCCTTGGTATATTTCTGGCTGTGGTTGCGCATTTACATTGGGACTACGGATGTGGGATTCCGGTAGCTCCCCCCCCCCCCCTGTTTGTTTACTTTGGGACTACGGGTTCGATTCCCGGTAGATACCCCTGCACTTTTACTTTGGGACTACGAGTTCGATTCCCGGTAGATCCCCCTGCACTTTTACTTTGGGACTGCGGGTTAGATTCCCGATATATGCCCCCTGCATATTGATGGTTGGACTACGGGACGGTATCCCGGGAGATCCTTCGGTTTGGCACATGAGTTGGACTACGGGACGGTATCCCGGGAGATCCACTGGACAGTTGAGGAAGGGCTACAGGACGGTATCCTGGGAGACCCTCATTGTTATTCTTGGTATTGAGTTGTAGTCATTCTGTGTCCATTTTGTTCTTTGTGTAGTTGTTATTATTTCGTTAGCCTGTCTTATCTCACTGCTGTACTCATTATTTCTGTCAGATTTTCATACTGTTAATTAATATTATATTTTACCTCAGCAGGGCCCTGACCTTCGTCGTCACTACCCAACCGAGGTTAGGCTTGGCACTTACTAAGTACCGCTGTGGTGTACTCATGCCCTTCCTGCGCATGTTTTTCATGTGCAGATCTAGGTACCTCTTCTCAGGCGCACTATCCTTGAGGCGAGGAGACACACAGAGACTTCGAGGTATATCTGCAGCGTCCGCAGACCGAAGAGTCTTCTTCCTTATTCTAGTTGTAGAGCTGTTATCCTATCATACTTTTGATGTAGATATTCTGGAGATTATAGTACTTATGGTAATTCTATTAGCTTGTGTTTCCCGTGAGTTTCCGGGTTTTGGGATTGAGTTGTAGACTTCCACATATCTTTAGAGTTGTATAGGCCGGCCGGCCTTACATTCAGTTGTTATTTTTTATATGTTCAGTTTTAATTGACTATTCCTCAAGTTAAATTGTTATTTCCGCACTGTTTGGCTTACCTAGTTGTAGGAACTAGGTGCCATCACAACATGTTCATGGAGGGTGAACTGGGGTCGTGACAAGTTGGTATCAGAGCTCTAGGATCATAGGAGTCACGGAACACAGGCCGGTTTATTAGAGTCTCGCTGATCGGTACGGAGACGTCTGTACTTATCTACGAGGGGCTATGTAACTGTTTAGGAAAATCTTCGTTTCATTTGAATTCCTTGTCGTGCGACATTTTGACATCAATTCTAAACTTCTGACTTCTATTCTCTCACAGATGGTGAGGACACGTGCCACTCGAGATGATCAGGCACCCGCGTCCCCTACTGCAGCCGTCAGAGGCCGGGGCCGGGGGAGAGGTCGAGGATGCACACGTGGTGCAGCCAGAGCACCTGCGTGAGCTGCCGCCGAGGTACCACCAGCAGATCCAGCCGGAGCTCAAGCACCTGGCACACCTACTACTGCCACTACTACTCCAGCACTCCAGGAGACTTTGGCTCAGTTCATGAGTATGTACACCACCTTGGCTCAGGCAGGGTTGCTTCCCCTTGCTATAGCCACATCCCAGGCCGTGGGAGGAGCATAGACTCCCGCCGTCCGCACTCCTGAGCAGCGAGTGCAGGTTGAGCAGGCTCCCGAGATTATTCCGGCACCGCCTGCAGCACCAGTTCACCCCAAGGATGGGTCAGCTGCTTCAGAGGACGAGCAGCGCAGACTTGAGAGGTTCAAGAAGTATGATCCCCCAGTGTTTAGTGGATTAGCATCAGACGATGCCTTGGGATTTCTAGAGGAGTGTCACCGTATTCTTTGCACTATGGGCATAGTGGAGTCCAGCGGGGTTTCTTTCACTGCTTTTTAGCTTCGGGGAGCCGCCCATGATTGGTGGCGCACTTATGAGATAGACAGTCCAGTCGAGGCTACTTCACTGACTTGGACCCAGTTCTCGGATATGTTCATGAGAGATTTCGTCCCCCAGAGTCTCAAGGATGCATGGCGCGCAGAGTTTGAGCATTTGCGCCAGGGTGCTATAACCATTTCGGAGTATGTTATCCGTTATACCAGGTTGGCCAGGCATGCACCGGCTTTGGTTGCTACAGTTCGGGAGAGAGTTTGCGGTTCATTGAGGGTCTTATCCCACCCATCAGATCTAGCATGGCTCGAGAGTTGGAGACGGACGTTCCTTATCAGCAGGTAGTGAGCATTACTAGGAGGATTGAGGGTATGCTAGCCAGTGTGAGCACGTGATTTTTGCTACACCTAAACTACTCCTATAAAATTGATTAGAATTAGGATCTTTTCTTTTATTATTTGAATTTTAGGAATTAATTGCATAATTTTGTGTCTTGTCTGCATTTTTGTGTGCATTTTAATTGATATAATTTCAAATCTACAAAATAGTGTGCATTTTAATATTACAAAAAAATAAAGAAAATAACAAAAATGGTTCTTTGCATTTCTACTTTTAATTTTTAGGATTTGTCTTAAATTTTCTTTTAAATTAGAAATTAGTTAATTTTGGAATTTTAATTAGTATAATTTTAGAGTCAATTTGGGTCTTTTATTTTTTATTTTACATTCAATAGAATCAGAAAATAATTAAAAAAAAAGTAAAAGAAAAGAAAGCAAATAAAAAGAATTAAAAGAAAAGCCTAGTATTAATAAATACCCAATTTTGGGCCAGCCCAAACAAATCCACCCCCCAAATCCCCAAAACCCGTCCAAAATGGCCCAACCCAAAACCCTAATCTGGTCCGTCCCTTTACTTAACCAAACGACTCCGTTTCGATAAGAAATAATCCAAGCCGTCCATTTTCTTTAATCCAACGACTCCCAATTGATATCGGTGTTACATAAAAATGTCCAAATAACTCCCTAACCCTAAAGACCATTCTTTCTTCCTCGTACCTCTTCCCTCCGCCGGCTCCGCCCTAACGCAGCCGCCGAAAATCTCCCATGGCAGCGGACAACATCCAAATCGTCCCAAATTTACACCACTAAATCCTCCTTCTCTCCTCATTCCATAGCTGCCACTGGTTTCCCACGAATCAATCCCAAATCCCTCGAATCTTGATTTGAAACCGTAAACCCTAGCGCCGCCACAAGTGCTCCGGTGGCGGCGCCACCACCAAACCACCCCAAACTTACACCCTACAACCTCCTTGACCTCCTCATTCTGAAACCCGAGCCAAAACCTTTAAAATCTAAGTAAAACTCCCTAAATTTCGGATCTAGGGTTGCTGTCAAGATTTCCAGTGTTGGCCAGTGCTTGCATGGTCTTCAAATTGTATTATGTGCTTGTTCTTGGTAAGAACAAACACATAATATCATTCGAAGGCAACATGTGAATCCAGTCGAGTTGAAGGCTGTATTAGTGAGTCCTTTTTCTTTTCTTTCTTTGTTTAAATTCTTTATTTCTGTGTTTGATTCTATTTTTGCTTTTTGTAGTTGTTTATTTTTTTAGTTTAATTTTGCCCTTTGTCCTGTTTAATCCTGTCTTAGGTATTAGTTTAATTTTGCTCGATCCTGTTGAATCTTGTTATGGTTGATACTTAGCATTAATTAGTTAGTCTAATCCAATTTAATTAAGTATTTTCCTTTTCCTGTTTTAATCTTGACTTTTATTTCAGATTCAGATTATGTTGTGGCAATTCTGATAAGTAGTGTAGTATTTGGTTTAAATACATGTGTATTAGCTTTAATTCAGTAGTTTCTTTTGTGTTAGGGTTGACTGCCGTATGGGTTTCATTCTGTTTCAGTGATTGCTTTGTAATTTGATTTTGTTTCCTTTTTAGATTTTAGTTTAATTGTCTTTCAAATCTGTTTTGGGTACTGTTTGATTTTTTGTTTGATTGAATCAATACTTCTGTTAGTTTAATTAGTCTAGTTTAATTTGTTTCAATTTCATCAATAATTCTTCTTTAATTCTGTGTTTTCAAAGTAATTAGGCTTAGATGATTGGATATAGCTGAATAGCTTAGTCTTTAATTAACTATAGTTGAATCTTAACTAGAACAAAAGGGGTTTGGGTTAGTTAGTAATTTCAGGGGCAATCAAGGGCAGTTTAGGCATCCAAAATGGGCTGGTTTGTTAAGACATGGTAATTTTAGAATTCAAGTAAGGGTAGTATAGGCATTCCATAGGTACGAAAACAAAGCTAGAACACCCTAAAACCTTCTAGAAGGGGGCCTTAGTGTAAGTTTCTGCTTTTTTAATGCAGTAACTTGGGCAACAAGCCATAAAATTAGGGATTAAAGTACAATTTCTGAAAATAAAAAGGGGGAAAATTAGTAAAAAATTTCAGAACCTTTTGCCCTTTTTTATGCCCATGAGAGGCATGTCTAGTGCCTTGGATTACAGGTTTGGACATCTGAAAAATCCCTCAAAGTTTCTAGAAGTTTTGGAACCCTCAAAAGTTCCCTCAAAAACCCTCTCTGCAGATCTGAACCAAAAATTTGAATTTGAAATCAATAGAAGTTCAAAATCTTCCTCTAGATCTTAGTTCCTAAAAAAAACAAAACCAAAAACAAACAAAATCCAGTAGAAAATCCAAAAAAAATACATTGTGCATTCAAGTTCTTAGCTAATTTCTAGTGTTCGTAGCTTATTTGCATTTCTTAGTTCAGTTTCTGGTAATTTGAAGTGTCATAGGTGTTTCTGTTTGATTTCGAGTAGTTTTGGGGTTCAATCGAGTCATTTTGGCCATCAGTCGAGTGCTGCATTTCTGTGGTGTGTTATTGGTTTTGGGTGAAGCTGTTTTTGGTTCGAAATTACTCTTGTTGACTGGTTATTGCTGTTTGTGAGTGCTGGATATTAGCTGTTGTTACCCGCTGCTGATTTCCTCTTCTTCTTCTTATATTTCACAAATCCAGGTACACAATTGTATCCCTAATGACTATGAGCTGAAAAATATGCAGAAATAAATTTATATGAAGAACGAATTGAGTTCTGATTTAGTTTATGTCCAGATCTGTCTACTCAACACTTAAGTTCATTAATGTTGTTTAAGTTTTTGCTTGATATGTATTAAATAGATTGTATAAACTGTTATGTACCAGGTTCATGTATATGAGTTGAATGTCAAGGGTAATTAGTTTCATGATAAGTTGACAGATGATTTGTGAATCATTTCGGATTTGTGTGAGTAGTAGAACACACAATTAGTAGCATTTTCGCAGTTTGAGTTTGATTACCATGATAATCTAAAGTACACGATTGTATGATGCTTCTGTCAATTCGAGTTTCTAATTAAAAGGAAGTAGCGTTTGAGGCAGGCGGTCCAACAGGATTTCAGGTTTTAACAATTAAGTGCATGTCCAGCTTATTTGGCAATGCTAGCTGAGTCAATTCAAAAATAATTAGGTTTGCTTTGTGTTGTCACAATTGTGTTTCTAGTCTGCTTTACACTTGTACTAGTATCCATGAAATCATTAGTAGCTAAATAAGTAAATAATCTGAGTTTTAATCTAGGATTCTAGTGATCAATGTTTCACTAATTCGAATAGGTGAATATTGCTTTTCGTTGATTATAAATTGCTGAACACATTTTGAACAACTTGGAGCAGTCTCAGCGAATATTTATTCAATTTGAATCGGGGCTGGGTTTGGTTTTAACATCCCATTTCAGACAGTTTGGGCCTCAGGACTTTAACAGACGGCCCAGGTCCTGTCCCATTTATGTGTGCGTTCGGACCTGGGCCCAAGCATGGGAATTAATTGTTGAAGGTCTTTGTTCATTTTGATAATTTCCTTTAAAACAAAAGCAAATCAATTTTGAGCCTTCCAAATTAGGTAGCGAATTTAAATTAAGAGGTTCTCCTCTTGTTTAAGTTCGGACTTGAATTTGAGGCCCAAATGGTAATATTAATTAATTAGGTTCTTTTAGAGACAAAATAAATAGAAAATCATAGGTCACTTTAGTTTGGCCTTTAAATAATAAAGTGAGATGATCCTCGCCAAACAAAACACACAAATTGCGGGGCCCTCATTAAATGCTTATATCAAAATACTTAGAATTTGGGGCGTGCCGTTTAGCGAATTTCACGGCCCTCCGCAAAGATAATAACCCGTTAGTCGCATTAGGCGCGCTTTTTAATAATTTTACCTTCCTAAATGCGGGTGTGCATTTCATGCGACCCAAATCCAAATCCAAAAACGTTGAATAAAAATGTGTCGAGGATCCGGGTGCATTTCATGTGACGTGATCCGCAAACACGTTTTTAAACGACGTTCACTTTCTTAAAATTTAACTAAAAGCGGTAAATAATGTTAAAATTGCACTATAGGGTGAAACATGTATAAAAATTAGATTTTAGCCAAATATAATAGTTTAAGCGACCGTGCTAGAACCAACGGGATCCGAGGGTGCCTAACACCTTCCGTCGGGTCAACAGAATTCCTTATTCAGAATTTCTGGTTCGCAGACTCCAATTGGGAAGTCGAAATTTTCCTCGATTTGGGATTCAAGTTAAACCGGTGACTTGGGACACCAAAAGCCAATCCTATCCCAAGTGGCGACTCTAAACAAATAAATAATCCCATTTCGAATAATGTCACTTTAAATGGAAAAACTCCTTTATACATTATCCTCCGGGGTAGGTGTGTAAAAAAGGAGGTGTGACAGCTCTGGCGACTCTGTTGGGGACACAAACCCAGAACTTCGGTTCAGGGTTTAAGAATTCGAGCTTAGAATAATTGTTATGTTTGGCTTTATCTGATTTTCCTACATGTTTCCTGCTAAATGTGCTAAATGCTTTACCGCTTTGATATTATCTGAATTGTATATAAACTGTGCCGAAACCCTTCTTTTGTCACCTCCGGGGATGTGCTTACTGGATGAAACTCCCTCTTCTGTTAGTGTCATACCCTGAAATAAGAAAGAGGCTCGGACAAGTTACTAAGCCGGACGATCTTGCGGGTCCCCGGTACGTAGCCCCCTCCTCCACTCGAGTTGTCCGCTCGAGTACACAGTCTAGAACATATACCCAGGTTTTGAACCTAGAATAACTTGACCTCATGCCGGATTCCTAGTAGGAACGCTTATTTGCATCACGTGCATATGACTTAGGGGACTCAACACAGGGGTTGGGTCCGTCTAGGACAGGTGTACTCGGAATAATGGACCATCCTGATGCATCCTACCTGTGCATTTATCTGTTTTGGACTTGCATGCTGACCGGCTTTGAATATCTGGAAAAATTAAAAAACAAAAAGGGAAAAAGAGAAAATAGTAGTGTAGAGAGTTAATTACCTATATTAGAAAAAACCAATGTCCAAGTAGTGCCGAAATTCTGTCGGATTTTTGAGAAAAATGAAAGAAACAAGAAAAGTATTTTTTTTAGTTTGTTTTGTTTGCCAATGGAAAAGAAAACAAAACGAGTTTTATTTTGAAATTAGTTTCAGAAATAGTGTATTTGCCAACAAAAAAAAAATAAAAAAAGAGTTTTGTTTTCGAAAATAGTTAGTTTTATTTGCCCGAAGTACGCTGGTCTGATTCTCACCGGATGTGATATACGTAGGCAAACCTCATCGGTTCCGACCCCAATTTTCAAAAATTCAAAAAAAAAATATTTTCTTTTAATTCCTTCTCTAGAAGTATTTCCTTAGAAAATTAAAAAAAGAAAAAGAAAAAAGGTTTGTTTAAACTCAAAAATGGTTTCCTTCTTTCTAATGTCTTTCATATGAAAAAGAAAATCAATAAAAATCAAAATCCAAAATACGGGTTTCCTTCGTTTTGAAGTATTTTTCCAAAAAAAAAAATCCAAAAAAATCAGAAAACAAAATCCAAAAAAATACTCCTTAGATGTCTTTCTTTCATAAATGTCAATAAAAAGAAATTTGAAAAAACTCGAAGTCCAAAAATATTTTTGCTTTTCTTTAGAAGTACTTTTGTAAATAAATAAAAGCTCAGACATTCAAAATATTTTTCTTAAAAACATTTTTTCTAAAAAAAAAGTCCCTCTTTCGAAAATTAAGAGGTAACATCAAAAATCCAAACAAATATATTTTTCTTTCTTCTTTAGAAAAAGAGAAAACAAATGAAAATTCAAAAAAAGTATTTTCTTTTGAAATTTCCAAAGTTCCAATCATTGTTTAGAAGTCTTTCTTTCAAAAATAAAATCAAAATAAAAATAAAAAAAATCAAAAATTCCCTTTCTTCTTTTAAAGCATTTTTTTAGAAGATTCCAAAAGAAGAAGAAAAAAAATCAAAAAAAAAATTCAAAAATATTTTTCTTTTGCCTTAAAGCTTTCATGGTCTGAGTTATAAAAAAGAAAAAAAAAATATAGAGTTAGTTTATTTACTCTATTCTCGGTCTGCCCGAACTACGCTGGTTTGATTCCCACCGGATGTGAGATACGTAGGCAACCCTCATCGGGTCCAACCACCCTTTTGCAAAAATAGCCAAAAATACCAAAATTTTAATTTTTGTCACAAATAAGTCAGGTGATGCCAGTTTTGCTTAAAAATAAGCCGAATGTCCCCAAAAGAGCGCCGGAAGGCCGCTTTTGCAAGAACAACCACCTTGGGTCGTTTTCAATGGTTAGCGGGCACATCCTTAAAATCTTCTTTCCCGAAGTGCCGAAAGGCCGTATCTGCAAAACCGAGTCTTTGTTTGCTTAAATAAAATTTTTGAAAAAATAGCCACTTTTCCTTTTAGGTCAAAAATCATTAAAATACTCCTTTCATAAAAAAAATAATAAAAAAAATACAAATTTTGAAAATTGAGTCCAAAAAATATTTTTTCTCAAAAAATCCAAAACATTTTTTTCGTAAGAGTCCCTCTTCCGAAAATTAAGAGGCAACTTTCAAAATTCAAAAATAAAAAATATTTTTCTTTCGTGTTAGAAAAAGAGAAAATAAATGAACATTCAAACAAAAATATTTCTTTCTACTTCTAAAATTCCCAAAGTTCCAATAAAAAGAAAAAGAATTTTTTTTAAGAAGTCTTTCTTTCAAAAAATAAAAAGAAAAATCAAAATCAAAAATATTTCCCTTTTCCTTCTAAAGAATTTCTTTCAAAAAAATTCAAAAAAAAATGAGTTAGTTTATTTATCTTATTTGCAAGAACTACGCTTGGTCTGATTCATGCGGGGTCATGATACGTAGGCAGTCTCCATAGGATTCGACCGTAACTCTAAAGGAAAAGAGATAGAGAGAAGGAAAATACGAGGGAAGGAAATAAAAGAATAAAAAAGAAGAAGAAAAACACGCAAAAAGAGAAAATAAAGAATCGAGAGAAAAACCATGGCAAAAGAAAAAGGGAAAAAGCAGAAAATGAAAAACAGAGGGAAAAGACAAATGAGAGAAAAATAGAAATAGAAAGAAAGGAAGAAAAACAAAGAGTGAAAAATCAAAAAGAAGAGAAAATAAATAAAAAAAGAGAAAAAAAAACGAAAAAAAAAAAAGAAAAGTCGGGATGACACATGCAACCATTGCAAACACGTAGACAACCGTTTAACTGTATAGGTGCATCACACCCCAATGAGCGATTACCTATCCGTTACTTGTCTCAAACTAACCGTGTGTTGCTGTCAATTCCAGCCTAGTTTAGAAACGGTGGTTGGTTGTGGTAAGTTGGCATCGCCTCAATACTTTACCAGATCGAAAGGAAGTGTGGAAATGTCTATAGAAATTACTTTGCCCGCAGTTCCTATCTCTGAGAACAGCCCCATCTTAGGGATCCCGGCCTCCGAGTCTGCCACAGCTGAAGAAAATCGGATACTACGTCTCCGAATGATGGAGATGTGGGACGCATGGACTAATGGCAAGGAGCCTCCAAGTGCTATCCCTGGCTTTCCTGAATTGTTCCCGAGAACAGGGGGTACCTCGAACATCCCCATCAGTCATCCAAATACTCCATTGGGACAACCTACCATGACCGCTCACTTCGTCGGAACACCTTCTGAGGTCCGCCCCCAGGTGTTCCCAGCAGGAGCAGCTCCTAACATCTTCACTGCTCCACCATGCNTTTACTCAACAGATAGCTATCATTTTTCTCTCCAATGTTGGATTTGTCGTCACACAAGATGGTAACCAGAGGTATACCCACAAAAATTCTCAATTTGGATGGGCCCTCTTTCTCGTTGCAAATATCTCAAGCGGAGTCGGAATTTGCAGGTGTATCGGCAACTACAGCTTCAGAGAGAAGAACTAAATTACACAATGACAAATCGAAAGAAGTCCAAGTTGAGAAATCCTTAAAAGAAACAAAAGTTCCAGTTGCGAAAAAGAGGAAAAAACCTATGAATGATTCTTCATGTGTCAAGTTTAAGGAAGTTGATGCAAAAAAAAGCTCGGATACACGGCACGAAAAGGCAATTGTTATTGTATCAATATGCTTTCAAAGATGTTCAACTGATTTAGGGGTACATTAATGTAGTCTTAATTATTCATGTGATTTATATGTATGTTGATGTATTCGTATGTATTTAGTTGTATTCATAAGCATTTAAACATCCAGAACTCATTTGCATATTTACAATGTCATTCACTGAGTTGTACTTACTTAGTTATTATATGTTGTGTTTAAATGTAATTAGATGTATTCAAATTTACATTCACTATTTTTCCGTACTTATTACAGATTTCCTTGCATATTGTATGTAGATATTTACTATTTTGTACTCAATGGTATGAATATGTATTTCAATATTTAACTGTATCTAGTTGTATTTATATGTATTCATAACACTTAATTATGTATTGATGATGAATATGAAACCTTTCTTAAATTCTTGTTTGTAACTGTTTTAATGTATTCTTTCAGGGATTGTGGTGTGCATGTCACCGCATACGCAGAGTTTTTGAGCACCGCTGGTTTGGTTCCACAAACAAAATTTGACGCCAATTTACTCCGTTAAAGATATGGTGCCCTCCTTTGGGACTATGCTATGCGGAAGATAGACGCTGATGCCATAAGCGAGAGCGAAGCACCTTCAAAGATTCTTAGGCACATCACTGATTCTGATACGTCGGTTAAGATAATGTTAGAGTAGTCTTAGGTGAATGTAGTTTTCGATGGGACTTTTTTGTGAATACTGTTTTTTTGGACAGTATGTTGGTAAAGATGGTGTTAGTTTAGCAAAAAAAAATTAATTTTTTGACCGTATCAACAGTGTTTATATACTATCATTTCAAGCATCCAATCGATGTATTGATTGTTTTTGTGCTTCAACCTGTTGTTTTTTAAGTATGTTTGCAACAGTTTGTATTGATATGTATGCAACATGTTGTATTGATATGAATTCAACTTATTGTATCAGTCAGTATTCAACTTACTGTATGACTCTCTATCAAAGTTATTGCATTCATAACAAGTCGACAGGTTGCATTTATATTATAATTTACCATATTGTATTGATATGTATTTCAACATGATATATTTATCTATATTCATTAAGTTGTATCTATATGTATTCAGCAGAGTATGTTCACATATTTTCAGCAGGTGTATTTAGACCTTCATATTTATATAATGTATTGCATTAATATGTATTCAACTGTATTTTGAATACATCTTATGTATATAACTGATTTTATTCATCTGTATTCATTTAAATGCATATGTATTCAAGTCTATTTAGACCTTTGTACAATACATATTTAGACATCTATACGTGTACAACAGATTGTATTAATATGTATTCAGGTATATTTGAATACATGTATTTAATATTCAGAAATCATATTCAATCTCTGATTTCCTATGATACAATCATATCCTATGTATATAACCGAGTGTAATCATATGTATTCAATGATTGTATTCATCTATATTCAGATGTAATGAAGATATAATAGTCGTATTTTAATTACGAATTCAGATTTAATACACCAACTAAGTATCCAAAATATATTCGAAAAGAAATCGGTTCCAATAACAAATCGTTTTGCATTAATACAAGTCAGAATGTGAACTAATTTCTACGTGGAGCATTTCTACAAGTACGCTTATTATGTCCTTCCTGCCCACATATGCTACACGAATGTTGATTTTTCTTCTGCAGCAATTCAATGAACGGCTTATCACGCTTCTTCTTTGGTCTTCCCGGAGGTCTTTTCCATTTGGATGATAATACAACTTCATCTGCTATATGTGCTGGTATATTCCATTCTTTCCGGTCCGGCAAAGGATACACGGGCACCTCATATGTCATTACAACAGACTTTGGTTTGTAATAATCAGAGCAATAATCTTCTGGCATTAGAAACTTGCTCTTCAGGACAGCCCAAGTGTGTGGGCACGGTAATTCGTAGACTTGGAACTGCCCACAACTGCATTTTCTCTCTAAGAGGCATACTGTGTAATGCCTTCCTTCATCGTTCACCGTATACAAATATTCAGTCGATGGCACCACCTACATTTGAATATATATATATATATATATATATATATAGAGAGAGAGAGAGTAGTATACAACACAAATATATACACTGTTATACATTTAAACATGTCTGAATACACCTATACTTATAAGCATACATTTTAATACAACAAATACATTTAATAAAAAACAGTTAGAGCCATTGTATTCCACAAGAATACATGTATTATTAATACATAAAAAATAAAAAAAGAACAACAGTGAAGGTCAAGTAACCTTTCACAAATACAGCTAAATACATATACATACAATTTGATTTTACATTCAATTCTTCTGTACTAGTGTAATGCTCCACAACAATACATGTATTATTAATACATAATCAATAAAAAACGCACAATGGAGAGACTGAGAGGTAGGGGAAAAATGGAGATACCTGTAATAGTTTCATGAACAACGGTGCCGTTCTTGAGCTCAATGGAGACCGTCTCATTATTCAACTTCATTAGAAATCTGCACAGACATAAGTAAATTTAAATCCATAACTAAATTTAACGGAAAAAATAACTCCATGGAACAAAATTCATGTGATTTAGGGGTACATTGATGTAGTCATATGCAAAATCGAATTTCAACGTATTTCTGTATATAATTGTATCAATCTCGAGTTTTCTTGGTTGAAATTTATTTTGTACGAACTGTAACAAAGGAACTGAAAAGAAAGAAGGGAGAATTGAGAATCCACGATTTGCTTTGTTTTTTGATACTTTCGGATGGAAAATCTTTAATGAAGGGAGAAATACAGATTATGGGTGATATAATTGTGTTAGTTGAGTTATATTAGGAGACTATTTGCTAGATTGATTTCCTTTCCGTTTTAAATCAGTTGAAAGGTTCCTTTTTTAAGGAATATACGTTACTGGATTCAATGATACAACAGTTGAATACAGTTGAATACAACAACTGATTAGCTGGACTTCCATGATTCACGTATATTTTTCCTATTGTATTTATGAATACAGTAGTCGAAATACATCAAATACATCTTATAAAAACGTAAAACGTATCTACAGGACGTAATATAGCAAATGGTATCTATAGATAGCTAATTACCACTAAAATATAGTGCCTTATAAAAATTTCTTTTTTTTTTCTTAGAAAGTCAGCCCACAAAAATGAGAAAAGGCAAATTAATAGATAAGAACCAAAAAAGCAATTATTTCACTTTATCTTGATCAGTTCCATTAGAGGGCCAAGTTTTAAAGCAAATTCCCTTTCCTTCGTAGATGCAAGTTTTTGTGCAACTACCACCT
This sequence comes from Nicotiana attenuata, assembly GCF_001879085.1. Classification (NCBI taxonomy): domain Eukaryota; kingdom Viridiplantae; phylum Streptophyta; class Magnoliopsida; order Solanales; family Solanaceae; genus Nicotiana; species Nicotiana attenuata. Next base: position 59,109 of record NW_017671492.1, read on the forward strand.
CATGATTTGTTTACGAATATTTACACTGCTAATTTTAGGGTATGCGTTTTACGCGTGTATCCCGTATCAATGAATATATAAGTTTTTAAGTGTAAGTTCTTGAAATTAGTAAATATTGATACCATTTAGCTATCTTAATAAAGGAAGAAATCCTTATCTACATACATCTTATTACAATTTCTAAAGAACTATGGGAATATATTATGAATTTGTTGTTATATTTGTTACCTAATACTAAACGGTATGTGCTTTGCGCGTATTCCCCAAGTCAATGAGCAAATAGTTTTAAAAAAAGTAAGTCAAAATATGGACTACACTTTTAATGACAAAGAATATTTTACAGAAAATAATTATAGAAAATTGATGCCTATACAATAGTTTATATGTCTAATTTGGGGAAAAAATATATGTTGAATGAAGTTTAAAAATTTATTTATAAAATTCATGCATGCATGTCCCTAGCGTACATTTACGAACAATAAATAAAATATTATAAACAAATTATTTAATTTTAATAAGGTAAATTAACTTCAATAAGGTCATTAATGTCTTCTTTTATAGAAGTATTCGGCTTAAGTATCCATATTAAATTAATGCAATACCAAATGTGTTTCTAATAAAGTTCTCTCTAACCCAATGCTCACCGGCGCACGTTAGTACGAGGTCCGACCACCGTGGATATGGCTCGGGGAGGAGGCAGACCTCGAGGAAGACCAAGGTTGCAACCTTTAGCTGGGGGAGGAAACCTAGCTGAAGCTAACTTGAAACCAGAGAAAACTCCAGTAGCTACTAAGGCGAATACTACTGTTCCATTGGAAGATAATCAACAGGAGCAACATGCAAGTGATGGAATGAAGGAAACTGCAGCTAAGAGATTGGATCTGAGTGTTAGTCCATCTTAAGTGGCCAAAGTGACAAATCAATTGAGAAAGCTGCAGATCTAGCGAGTACAAGCAAGGATCTAGCGAGTACGAGCAAATCAACACAAGACCTAACACCAGTAAATGAGGAGAAAGGGGAGAAAGCAGCGTGGACCTCATTGTTTGCAGGTAATCGCAGCTCTGAAAATGGTTTGAAACTGAGTTATATACCACCTAAAATCGTAGAAGGTAAGACAGTGGTACAACTTGAGAAAGAGGATGTGGAGAAGGAGGTTAGGAAATGAAAATGTGCTTTAATTGTGTATGTAATTGGGGAAACACCTGACTATAATTACATGCACAGATTTGTAAAACATAGTTGGAATCAAGTTTTAGAACCGGAAGTTTTCTATCATGAGGAAGGATACTATGTTGTCAATTTTCAATCAATGAATGATATGAATGAGATTCTATACTCGTGTCCATACACAATGAACAATAAGCCACTTATTTTGAAGCCATGGACTGTTAATTTCGATTTTACCAAGGAATTTCGAACTGAAATTCCACTGTGGGTGAAACTACCTAATCTTCCTATGAGCTGCTGGGGTGGGCTGTCTTTGAGCAGAATTGCAAGAGCTATTGGCAAACCACTATATGCAGATGAATGCACCTCAAAACAAAAGAGGATCACATATGCTAGGATGTTAATTGAGATAAATGTCACTAGAGCATTGCCAACAAGTGTCACAGTATGGGACCAGATGGAAGACAGTTTGAACAAGCAATGGACTATGACTGGAAACCGGAATTCTGTGAAGAATGCTTGAAGATTGGTCACTCTTGTAAGAAAGTTGAGAATAAGCAAAACCACTATGAGCAGCCTAGAAGAAGAAGGAGGGCACCACTTGCTGCATAGGAAGGCCCTCAATAAGCACAGAAAGTGGTACAAGAGTGGAGAGCTAAGAAGCAGATAGAGGAGCCTCCTACTGTGGTAGTAGGAGCAGATCAACAAGAGGAAGAGATAAATGATAAGCAGCCTATTGATCAAACACAACAGCCTATGGATCAAACACATCACGCTCTAACAAGAACTGAAGATCAAACACCTGGAAAGGTGATTCAAAGCACTCAAAAGAGCCCTGAACTGAGCTGTATCAGGGAGTTCCCAGCTCTAACTACTAGTATACTGAGAGGGAATAGAACAGCGGAGTACATAGGTGGAAAGAGGATACAGCAATGCTTGCCCAAAGCTAATAGTGGGCCACCTATTAGAGTTTAATGACTTGGGTGATATGGAATGTGAGGGGAATAAATAAGAGATATAAGCAAAAAGAATTAAAGATATATGTACAGAATAAGCAAATAAAATTAGCTGGTTTTTTGGAAACTAGAGTCAAGGAGAATAGAGCCAATAGAGTTTTCAAAAACATCTTACCTGGTTGGGAAATTCAGAACAATTACCAAAATGCAATTAATGGGAGGATTTGGCTGACATGGGATCCTCAGGTATATTGTATTGATGTTCAAAAAATAGATGCTCAATTGATTCATTGCACAGTAAGGGGGAGAAGGGATGGATTTGAAGCTTGCCTTACACTAGTGTATGGTTTCAACATAGTTGAACAAAGGAAAGCTTTATGGAGTAACCTGAATGACATTTCAACACAAGTGGCAAAGTCTTGGATAATTGGTGGAGATTTTAATGAAATGTTGTATACTCAAGACAGAATGTATGGCAATCCAGTAGCAATGAGTGAAATGGTGGATTTCTCAGACTGTATTCATAACCTGTTTCTAAATGAACTGGCCTGGAAGGGGGAATACTAAACATGGTCCAATAAACAGCAAGGGGATGACAGGATACTAAGTAGAATTGATAGGGTGTTTGGTAATGACCTATGGATGACTAACTAGGGGCATGTGTGTACTGAATATGATGTACCATTGATATCTGATCACTCTCCTATGTTGCTGAACATCAAGTCTATGAGATCCACTACCAAACCACCCTTCAGATTCTTTAATGTATGGACAGATTACAAGGAGTTTGGAAATATAGTGATAACCATATGGAACAAAAGATTAGCAGTGGATGACATGGAGAATGTATGGAAGAAGCTTAAAGCTCTGAAGCCTTTATTCAAGAGACTAAATGCTGATGAATATAAGGGAATAACAAAGAGAATTGAAGATGCAAGAAGTGACCTTGTGACAGTCCAAGAAAAGATGCAAAGCCAATATAATGACAGTATACTAGAACAAGAGAAGCAAACTATCCAACAACTAGAGAAGTCATCTCTAATTGAAGAGAGTATTATGCAACAAATATCAAGGTCAAATGGATTAAACTCGGGGATAGCAATACCAAGTATTTTTCTGCTATTGTAAAAGAGAGGAGCCATAGAAAACAGATATTGGAGCTGATTACAGAGGATGGAAGGAAGGTTAATAGCCAGGTTAGCATTAAAGAAGAGTTTATAAGGTTCTATAAAAACCTGATGGGGACTTCTACAAAGACACTACCAGCAATCAACAAAGAAATAATGAAGAATGGCCCTAAGCTTACTCATGAACAACAACTAAGTTTGATTGCAGAAGTGACAGAAGATGAAGTATATAAGGGATTATGTGCTATACAAGAGATAAAGCTCCTGGAGTTGATGGATATAATTCATATTTCTTCAAGAAAGCATGGCCTATATTGAAGAAGGAGATTGTGCAAGCAGTGCAGAAGTTCTTTATCACAGGAAGAATGTACAAAGGTATTAACTGTACATCAATCACTCTTGTTCCTAAAGTGAATAGCCCAACCACAGCAAGGGAATTCGGGCCTATTTCATGTTGTACTGTCCTCTATAAGATCATATCTAAAATACTGGCAAACAGACTGCAGCGAGTAATTGCTAGCGTGATATGTGAAGCTCAGGGAGGATTCATTACAGGAAGGAAAATATCAGATAACATAATCCTATCTCATGAACTTGTGAAGGCATACACCAGAAAGAATTCTTCCCCAAGGTGTATGATCAAGATTGATCTAACTAAAGATTATGACTCTGTAGAATGGATATTCTTGGAACAAGTAACGATTGAGTTGGGATTCCCTAGTAAATTTCAACAATGGGTGCTGGCTTGTATGAAGACTGTGACCTATTCAATTATCATCAATGGAGAACCTATTGAGCCATTCCAGGCTGCAAAGGGATTGAGACAGGGAGACCCTATGTCTCTTTTCCTCTTTGCAACTGCTATGGAATACTTGATTAAAGGCTTGAATGGACTGAAGAAAGAAAGGGAATTCAAATATTACCCAAGGTGTTCTAAGCTAGGCATAACTCATCTGAGTTTTGCAGATGATCTGCTGCTCTTTGCAAGGGGTGACTTGGCCTCAATCACTCAGTTACAACATTGCCTTAACCAGTTTTGTGCAGCTTCAGGATTGAAAGCTAACCAGGAAAAGAGTTCAATCTTCTTTGGTGGTGTTGATCAGTTGGCAAGTGAAGAGATAGTGCAGAAATTTGGTTACTCTAGAGGTACATTACCAGTTAAGTACCTAGGAGTACCATTAGCCACTAAGAAGATGTCCATAGCCCAGTGGCAACCACTTATAGAGAAGATGGTGGCAAGAATTTCTTCATGGACAGCTAAAAAACTCTCATATGCTAGAAGAATTCAATTAGTGCAATTTGTTGTATTTGGTATCCTGGCTTATTGGTCTCAACTGTTTCTGATTCCTAGCAAGGTCTTGAAGACTATTGAAGCATACTGCAGAAGCTATGTGTGGTCAGGAGTCGATGTCATCACTAGAAGATCTCTGGTAGCATGGGATAAAATGTGTACCCCCAAAAGTACGTGGGGGACTAGACCTAATCAATCTACAAACTAGTAGGAATAAGCANCAAGGGGGATAAGATGTGGATCAAATGGATACATGCATACTATATAAAAGGCCAACAGTTATCTAATATGCCAATACCAAAACAGGCTTCCTGGTTAGTTAGAAAGATGGTGGAGGCAAGAAGCTCAGTGGCAACATTTCAAATTCAGCTAAGGAAGAATAGCACCATGATCAGACAACTATATCTAGCTATGATGGGGCAATTGCCAAGAGTAGAATGGAAGATGTTCATGTTTGGAAATGAAGCAAGGGCAAAAGCTAAATTCACAATGTGGTTGTATTTCCAAGACAGGATGCCAACTAGTGACAGATCAAACAAATGGGGGATGCAGGTGGACAGGGAATGCAGTCTATGTAGAGTACACGATGAGAATAGGAAGCATATCTTTATTGAATGTGAGTATACTAAGAGTATTTGGACAAAACTACTAAAATGGATGCAGAGGCAACCAATCTGGGCAACCTCATGGGATCAACACTGGGAATGGGCAGCAGAGAATGCAAAAGGGAAATCAAGTAAGGCAGGAGTATTCAGGATGGTATATGCAGAAGCAATTCATGAGATATGGAATGAGAGAAATCATAGGATATTTGAAAAGCAAAGCAGGAAAGCTGAAGAGTTAGCTAGGAACATAGCATGCATATGTAATGTTAGAGCAACAAATCAGAATAGGCAACTTATACAACATTTTCAGTTCTGATTGTAAATAATAGGAGAAGAGGAGGTGAGTATAGTTGATATATGTATAGTTTGGAGAATTAAAGCAGATAGGACAGTAGGCTGAGTTGTAAGACAACTGTGGATTTGTAAAGCTTCATTGGTGATTAATGAAAATCTCTAATTACCAAAAAAAGAAGAAGTATTTGGCTTTATATAATACAAATAAAAGAAGAATTTAACCAATAAAATCATGTATAACTCCAATATAGAAAAAACGAAAAGAAGTAGCTAACATTATTTGTAGTTTTATTTTTTGTGCTCTAATTCAGTAACCAACTTTATTTGTTGTTGCTTACTGTTTTTAAAAAAAATAAAATAATAAAATTATGAATGCTTAATTGGTTATAGTACCATAACACAGAAACTCCTAAACCTAGAGCAACAAATCTCAATGACGTTAAATTGAAACTAATTTCTCACATTTCGTTTAAAGAATTTTCGTGGGTCCCTCTTTCATAATAATTATTAAGTTACATAATTTAAATAAAAACTATTTTATATAAGGTAAAATTTGAATTTATTCTAGGGAAATAATTTAATGACTATTCCTAAAAGTAGAAAACTAAGTACATGGATATTCCTAAATAGTAGAGAATTAATTAAATGACTATTCCTAAATGTTAGAAAAATAATCAAATGATTATTTTGTCCAGTGTAAACTTTATTTTTAAAGGGACAAAAAGACGAACGATATTTCGCTAAAAGCCTTCCTGCTTTTAATATAGTACTAGTTATAGTGTACGCGCGTTGCGCGTGTACCTATAACAATGAATATATAATTTAAAAATAATAAAATATTATTAAATAATATAATTGAGTTACAAAATAAAAATTTAAAAAGTGTACGTTCTTGAAAAATAAATAATGTTAATGACATATAGATAGATAATGAAAAAAGTCTTGATTTTGAATACGAATTTCATAATCAATTTGAATACGAAAAATATTGTCCATCATTGATTTCATCAAAATTCTAAGTGACACAATTCTAGTTTGTTCAAAGCTCACTATAAACTAACATCTAAACATTAGTAGAATTAATGAGATAATCTTAAGTATTTTTCCTCGCCTAATACTTATATAGAGTTTTTCAAATGTACTTTTATATTAATAGTAAGCATAAAAATGATGTTAGTCAACGACTATTAACGTGCGCCTTCAACCATGGCTCGACGGAGTAAGCAAATTCCGGCGACGTCAACACCTTCCACAGAACAGGAAGAACCTACTAGGGTAATTACCCCAGAAAATGGAATCCCTCAGGACTTAAGACCAAGGCAATTCGGTCAATGGCTAACAGGAATGGGAAGTGCTCCAACGGTTTTGCAAGGAAGACCACCGGTGGAAATCAATACTCCTGTAGAACAAGACGAAGGCACATCCTCAACGGCAGCAGCAAGAAAACTTACCTTCTCCGCGACAGGGGAAATGAGAAAACCTACGGCGGCTGAAGTTGTACAAGGTAACAGATCTCAGCAATTAGGGATGAAACTCGACTATTTTCCCCCAATAATGAGAGATGGGAGGAAAATAGTGAAATTAGTCCAAGCAGAAGTTGAAGAGGAATGTCAGAAATGGAAGTCAGCTTTAATTGGATATGTAATTAGGGGAAACCCTACATTCAAGGAAATGCTGAAATATGTGTATGGGGTGTGGAATTTTGTCATGACTCCTCAGTTATTTCTGCATAATGACGGGTATTTCATCTTCCGATTTATGTCTGAGAATGATAAGGAGACCCTATTGCAGAATGAACCCTTCACCTTTAACAATAGGCCTATGGTTCTCAAACATTGGGAACCAGAATTTCAGATGAGCAAGGAACCCCTCCAGGTCATTCCAATATGGGTTACATTTCCAAATCTGCCTGTTGAATACTGGGAACCAAGAAGTTTGGGTCGAACTGCGAGCTTTTGGGAAAGCCAATATGCACGGATAAGCTTACAGCCAAAGGAGAGAGTGTTCTACGCACGTATTCTAATTGAAATGGATGTATCAGTTGAACTTCCGGAATTGATATCAATTGAACTACCAGGAGGAAAATGCAAATTGCAGAGCATTGAGTATGAGTGGAGACCCCTATACTGTCAAAGCTGCTTGAGCATAGGGCATCAGAATGGTGAATGTAAGAAGGCCACACTTGAAAAAGGAAAGCAACAAATAAATAGAAGGAAGCCGAAGATGGGCTGGAGAGTAAAAGTGAATCAACAGCCTAATAAACCAGTCACAAATGCTGAACAACAAGTTGATCTAGAATTGACAAAAGAAGTAGAAGAGCTAACTGATGACCAGAATGAAAGAGAACAGCATGAGAGTCTGGAATTCCTGGTGCAACAGGCCAAGAACAAGGGTAACAAAAAATTAGCTATTACTCATGAACAGGAAGGACAAAATCAGTTGTGTGAAGACAGTGAAAAGATTGAGAGGTTGCTGAGGCAGAATCAGTTTAGTGCTCTAAAAAGTCAACCAATGATAGTCACTTCAAAAGTGATAAGGGAACAGAGTCCTTCGAGGAAGATACCTCCATGATATTCTGCTCATGGAACATAAGGGGGCTAAATAAGCCCTTTAAGCAGAAAGAACTCAAGACCTTCCTGCTTACAAATAAGGTAGTTCTAATAGGTTGTCTTGAGACTAAAGTTAAAGATAACAAAGCTGAAAAAGTTAAGAAGAAAATGGGGAATGATTGGGAAATAGCTAGTGACTATAATCAAAGCCCAAATGGTAGAATATGGATTGGTTGGAAACCTCAACAAGTGGAAGTGTAAATAGTAGCATTTATGCCTCAATTTGTGCATTGCATAGTAAAAGACAAGGGCTTAACTTTTATTAGCCAGATAACTTTTGTTTATGGCTTGAATACCGTAAATGAAAGGAAGGCCTTATGGCAAGGGCTAAGGAATCTGAATAACAATATAACTGATCCATGGATTGTGCTAGGGGACTTCAATGCTGTTCTTTCTGTGAACGATAGACAAAATGGTATTCTAGTACATCCAAATGAAATTAAGGATTTCCAGGAGTGTATTGAAGACATAGGGCTTGGACAACTAAAAAGAACAGGGAGTTTATTCTCATGGAGTAATAAGAGAGATGCACATATCAGAATCTACAGCTTTATAGATTGGGCCTTTGGGAATTCAAAATGGTTCGACAACTATGGACATTTGGAAGCAGTCTACCTTAACCCAGAATGCTCAGACCACTCTCCTATTATTGTTAACACTGGGAGAATAAGACAAAACCTTCCTAGGCCATTTAGACTAATAAACATTCTTCTTCAGAATGAGGATTTTAAGGCAGTGATCAAAACTACATGGCAGTATGAAGTTCCTGGGTACACTATGTATGGAATATGCAAAAAGCTCAAACTTATTGAGCTAAACACAAGACACCTCCAGAAAGAGGTATCCAATTTGGAATGGAAGGTTGAAGACACTCGAGGGAGGTTGCAAGTCACTCAACCAATGCTGAATTCTGATCTTTACAATCCTAATCTGATTCAAAAGGAGAGAGATCTGATCTTTGAATTAGAGAAATGGTCTAACATACATGAAGAGGTGCTGAGGCAGAAGTCTAGGGCTGTATGGTTAGCAAAAGGAGACTCAAATACAAGATATTTCCATGCCCAAATGTAGACTAGACAAGCAAGGAACCATATCTCTTCAATATGTAATGACCAAGGGATTATGCTGACTGATCCAGACCAAATACAGTGTAAGTTTATTAACTTTTTCCAAGAATTGTTGGGCACTAAGGCTGCAGAACTACTTTGTTTGAACAGCAACATTGCAAAAGATGGGTATTGTCTCAATAAGGAAGAGCAACACGGGCTGATTAAACCAGTGACTAAGGAAGAAATTCTACAAGCTCTGAATGATCTACCAGCTGACAAAGCCCCCGGGGGAGATGATTTTCCTGTTGAATTTTTCAAAGCTAACTTGGATGTAGTGGGAGATGATGTTATAACAGCTATCCTTCAGTTTTTTGAGAATGGAAAGATACTTAAGGAGATAAACAATACAACCATTACATTGGTGCCAAAAGTCCCAAATCCTACTCATGTCAAGGAGTTCAGGCCTATTGCATGTTGTACGACTCTGTACAAACTAATAGCCAAGGTGATATGTCACGACCCTAGCCCCGAACCTGGTCGTGATGGCGCCTCTCGTGAAGACAAGGCCAGCCGGACCAATACAATACACTTTTAAAGCAATTAATGATCATAAAATGGTTTAAAGTATATTTAAATAGTAATAAATTCGCGGAAACATGGATAACAGTAAGGGGAAACCATCCAGATACAGCCCAAACCGGGGTGTCACAAGCCACGAGCGTCTAAGATAACAAATCTCTCAAATGTAACTACAGAGTCTCAATGCTAGAATGGAAAGTAAAGATATAGATAGAGAGGAGCTTTAGGCTGCGAACACCAGCAGCTACCTAAAGTCTCCTCGAAGATCTGCCTGAGCTGGGACGCGTCAACACTCGGGAGTGGGACCTGCTATGCCTGAATTTGCACACACGGTGCAGGGAGTAATGTGAGTACTCCGACCCAGTGAGTAATAAATATAAATAATGGCTGAAAGCAAGAAAACACGCGAAAACATAAAGTAATCTATACAGAAGCAGTAAAGTCACTTTGAACAGTAAATCAATGAAGTAATCAAGTAAAATCCCTTCTTAACAAGTAAAACAGGTAATTTGACAGGAAAATAACAAATAGAAATCTGCCCCTCGGGCACAATATAGTTCACTCGAAACAGTATCAGCCCCTCGGGCTCACTCTCCTTATAGTATCAGCCCCTCGGGCTCACTCTCAGCATAGTATCAGCCCCTCGGGCTCACTCTCAGATCAAATGGGTACCCGCGCTCACTTTGGGTGTGCAGACTCCGGAGGGGCCCTTTACGGCCCAAGCTCTATATCAAGCCACCTCGTGGTATCATCTCTCGGCACTCGGCCTCACAACACTCAAGCCACCTCGTGGCATATAAAAGTATCTCGACCCTCAGCCTCATATCACTCAGCATATCCTCACATATGGCCCTCGCCTCACTCAGTCCGAAAATCATCACAAGCCCCTCGGGCAGTAGCAAAACAATAGTTCTCAGCCCAAAACAACATTTAGAAATATCATTTAAGTTTCAAATCCGAGTAAAAGTGGCTGAGTTTGTAAAACGGTAGATATCAACAGGACTGAGTTCTAGTAACAAGTCAACAAGTGAGGAAATAGTGATAAAAATCCCCGGAGGGTTCAAACAGTTGGCACGAAGCCCAAATATGGCAATCAGCCCAAGTCATGATGATAACAAACAAGTTTTAATCAAATACACGGTAAATTCATCTATCGGGACGGACCAAGTCACAATCCCCAATGGTGCTCTACCCTACGCTTGCTATCCGGCGTGCAAGTCACCTCAATATAGCACTACGATGTGCAAATCCGGGGTTTCAAACCCTCAGAACATCATTTAACATCATTACTTACCTCGAACCGGCTAAATCTCTAGCTCGCGACGCCTTTGCCTCTCGAATCGGCCTCCACGCGTGTCGAATCTAACCAAAATCAGAACGAATATGTCACAATAGGCTAAGGGAACAAAACTCAAGCGAAAACAATCGAAAAATTTCAAAAATCCCGAAATTAGCAAAACCCGAGCCCCGGGCCCACTTCTCGAAACTCAAAAATTTTCACATCAACGGGTTCCTTATCCTTCCACGAGTTCATACATATCAAAAACTCTCAAATCCGACCTTAAATGGCCCCTCAAATTCCAATTTAAAATCTCAAAATCCCAAGCCCTAGTTCTTCCATTTTAGCTAGATTTCCATGAATTTCTAGGTTAATTTCACAATATAATCATGTTTTTGGTTCATAGAACTTACCTCCAATTACTTCTCCTTGAATCCCTCTTCAATTTCCCTCAAAGAGCTCTCAAAATAATCAGCTATGGTGGAAAAATGGCTAAGACTCGCGCATGAAATGTTTAAAAACCTCACTGCTTAGTCCTATAATTCCTTCATCGCAATCGCGGGAAAACCTTCGCGATCGCGAAGCACAAAAACTCAGCTCCCAAAATTAACCCTATGCGAACGCAACAAATTCCATGCGATCGCAGTCAACAATTTTCTTACAACTATGCGATCGCAACATATCCTATGCGAATGCATTGAACAAAAATGGACTGCCCCCAAAAGCTTCTACGCGATCGCAATAGCACCTATGCGATCGCAATGAACAAAATACCTGCAACTGAAACCTGCAATTTCTGCTATCTTTTAAGTCTCAAAACTTCCCATTAGCCATCCGAAATCACCCTAAGGCCCCCGGGACCTCAACCAAAAGTGCCGACACATCCTAAAACCTCATTCAAACTTGTTCCAATCATCAAAACACCTCAAACAACACCAAATCCAACAATTCACATCGAATTCAAGCCTAAGTTTTCTAAAAACTTCCGAAATATGCTTTCGATCAAAAACCCAACCAAGCCACGCCCGAATGACCTGAAATTTTGCACACACATCCCAATTAACATAACAAAGCTACAGCAACTCTCGGAATTCCATTCCGACCCTCGGATCAAAATCTCACCTACCAACCGGAAATCGCCAAAATACTAACTTCGCCAATTCAAGCCTAATTCTACACCGGACCTCCAAAACCAATTCTGATTACCCTCCTAAGTCACAAATCACCTCCCGAAGCTAACTGAACCATCGGAACTCACATCTGATCCCTCTAAATCATAAGTCAACATCCGGTTGACTTTTTCCAACTTAAACCTTCTTAAAAGAGACTAAGTGTCTCATTTCTTCTCAAATCCAATCCGAACGCAAACTAAACAACTTGATCACATAAAACACGGATAACGAAGCATAAAAAAATAAAAATGGAGGAAACAAAGCGGTAACTCATGAGACGACTGGCCGGGTCGTCACATGATCACTAGCAGACTTAAGCAAGTAGTAGACAAAATTGTTGGGCCAGCACAATCAGCTTTTATTGAAGGAAGGAATATCTTAGATAATGTGATTGTGGCACATGAGCTAGTCAAAGGTTACAACAGAAAAGGAATGTCTCCTAGATGTCTAATGAAAGTAGATATCAGGAAAGCTTATGATACTGTTGAATGGGATTTTTTGAGAATGGTCTGTTTGGAATTCTAGTCCAGTTTGTCAAACTCATCATGGAGTGTGTTTCCACTGTGAGTTACTCTATTATTTTCAATGGAAGACTCACCCCTAAATTCCAAGCAAAGAAAGGTCTACGACAAGGAGATCCTATGTCACCATTCCTATTCGTCTTGACAATGGAGTATCTGAACAGATCCTTGAAACAGTTGAATCAAAATCCCAACTTCAATCATCACCCAAGATGCAGGAAAATGAAACTAACCCATATTTGTTTCGTAGATGACTTAATAATGTGCTGCAGGGCTGATAAAATATCTATTCAGTTGATGATGAAGGCATTTGAACATTTCTCTGCAGTCTCAGGCCTTAAAGCATATATGGAGAAAAGTTCTTTGTATATAACAGGGGTGGATCAACAGTTGCAGAACCAAATCTACGATGAAATGCACTTTGCAGTGGGAGAGATTCCTTTCAAATACCTTGGTGTCCCCTTATCTTCAAAAAAAATAACAGTTCAACAATGTATGCCACTGGTGGAGAGAATGATTGCAAGGATCAGATGTTGGACTACCAAATTTCTGTCATATAGTGGCAGAGTGCAGCTTATTAAAAGTGTCCTTTTTGAGATCCAAACATATTGGTCGCAGAATTTCCTGATACCAAAGAAGGTGATGCAATTAATAACAAGTGCCTGTAGAACATTCTTGTAGACTGGACAATGTGCAACGTCAAGAAGAGCACTTGTCGCATGGGAGAGATTATGTATGCCAAAATCAGCAGGGGGCTTGAACATAATTGAGTTTCAAACATAGAATAAAGCAACCATATCAAAATTGCTCTGGGCTATCACAGCAAAGAAAGATACCCTCTGGGTTCAATGGATCCACAGTTTCTATATTAAAGGTAAGAGCATCAGTACTATGGAGACACCTAAGCAAGCCTGTTGGCTTGTTAGGAAAATCTTTGATGCAAGGAAATGGTACGGGAACAATGATTTGTGCACAGAATTACAACAACTCACTCATACTGGGAAGTTCGTGATCAAGAAGGCATATAAATACCTACTTCCTCAATATCCTAGAGTTATATGGAAAAACCTCAACATGATTCCATGTTCTGTACCAAAGTATCAATTTATACTTTGGCTTGAACTTCAAAAGAGACTCAGTACAGCAGACAAAATGGCTAAATGGGGAATACAAGTTCCTAGGAACTGTGTATTATGTAGAGCTGATGCTGAAGAAACACATACTCATTTGTTCTTTGACTGTGATTATTCCAAACAGATGTGGAGTTCTTTCTTATGCTGGACAGGAGAAAGCAGTCAAGTAGGGACCTGGGAGGAGGAGATTGAGAGACTAACGACCAAACAATGCAACAGCAAAACTCATGCAGAGGTACTAGGATAGCTATTAGCTGCTACTATTTATCATGTCTGGAGTGAGCGCAATGCTAGGAGATTTCAAGAACAGCAGCAGGAATGTATCTCAAGACGGAGAGAGATTACCATTCAATTGCATAGGAAAGGACAGTTTAGAAACAATTGGAAAAGTTTACTTGATAGGTTAAACTCATACCCAAGTCTAGTATAGACTTACAGTGTAGTGGATATATAGAGGGGAGGAGTAATTGTAAGTAGGATTCAAAGTTCAGGACTAGTTCTAGAGTAAAAAAGAACTAGTGGATGTACATATTATACTTGGTTGAATAAAATTTTATTGTTTGACCAAAAAATGAATTATTATAGGCATTCAATCTTTGAACTTGTCACCAATCTCTTAATTAAACTTTTAAGAATAGATTATATCTCCGTATTCAAATACTGGCCTTTGACCAAAATCTTATAGCATTTTTTTCTCTTACGATTAAATATCCCCTCAAGTATTTCTTCATATCAAAGTTCCAAAAGATATGTTTCTTTTTCTTCTCCTTTCAAAAAAAAATACAAATTCTCTTTTGTGTTTTTGGTTATTAACTAATATTACAATAAAATTTAAATTATTAGCGCTAATGATAGTAACATCNATAAAGAGATTTATACATCGTATATTTTTACAAAGAAAATGGCACAAAACTCGAGAACCTAAAATATCATTAAATATAGAAGGAGTGTCGACTGATGTATCGATTTTACTAACAATTAGTCCTTACTTATTTTTGTGTAAACCTTTTCATTTGAAGTATTCTTGTTCATCATTTTGTCCAAACTCATTTGTCTCATTTGAATTGTTAATATAGTACTTTTGATTGGATTTATTATTCGAAACATGAGATAATATACCTTTATATTCCCATTCTTTAATTTAAAAAAATATTGTTAAAGCAGGCTGCAACTTAGTTCATTTGTATTTAATATCCATGATTGTTATAGAAACATTTTTTTTGTTAATTTTAAAGTTATAAATATTAAAAAAATAACTAAATGACAAAATTATATTTAATGTGTATGATATAATATACATGTTATCCATCATTAATTATTTAACTTTTACATTAAAAATTATAAATCACCTTTTTAAGACTTTGTGCGCATGTGAAATATTCAAATTAACAATGCTCAAGATGGTTCAGACAAAATCGAAAAAAATGGAATTGACATGTTTTTTTTTGGTAACTATCAAATTTCATTAATTACCAAGTAAAATATTTACAAAGCAGCTAGACTACATACTCAGTCTGCTATTCATACTTTCTATACGATCTATACTTCATTACACAGAGACACTAGCCTATACATTTTAACTACTGACATTGTCAACTAATTGGAAATCTAATATTCAGCAGTCTTTGAAGGTCTTCATCAGCCCGAACATGACAAATATAGGCTATCTCTCTAGCTATAGTATCACTTGCTTTCTCTTTCTTCATGAAAACTCTGGTATTTCTTTCTATCCATATAGAATAGATGAACTCTGTATATATCATTTTCACTATCTTTGCTTGTTTTGTCTTTCCTTTTGTTCTCTGCTCTATCCATTTCTGCATTTCTCCCCCTGTCTTTACAGCTGGCCAGTCAATTTGGATCCATCTCATTAGTTTACTCCAAATTCTGTTACTAACTTCACATTCAGCAAATAAAGGTTCTTCTGTCTCCTCTGCTTGCTTGCACATATGCCATGCTGTATCTATTTGTAGCCCCCAGCTTTGAAGTCTTATTACTGTAAATAGTCTGTCTTGGAGTTGAAGCCATGTATTGAAGATTGCTTTTGGCCTGGCTATATTTCCACACATTAAGTTCTTCCATGTGACTTTTGGCAATTGTCCTATCATACTCAGATATATACTCCTAATCTTGTTCTTGTTTCCTGATATCTGATGTTTAGCATTTCCCATATCCTCTTGTGCCTTGAATATTTTCTTCACCATCCAACTCGCTTGTTGAGGAATGGCCATATCAGTTATCTGCTTTCCCTTTATATAATATTCATGTATCCACTTGATCCAAAGAATATCCTTCTTGCCGTGTAGTTCCCAACATGTTTTAGCTATTGCTGCTTTATTCCATACTTTCAGATTTGTGAGATTAAGTCCTCCAGCTGTCTTTGGCATACACATTCTGCTCCAAGCTACCAGTGCTTTTCTAGTTAGCTCATTTGATCCTGTCCAAATGTAGTTTCTGCAGTAAGCTTCAATAGTTTTCATCACTTTAGCAGGTATTATGAATAGTTGGGCCCAATATGATTAAACCCCAAACAATACAGTTTTCACCAATTGTACACGACCAACATATGACAACTTCTTTGCTACCCATGAGGTCACTTTTGCAATGACTTTTGATATTAATGGTTGCCATTCCAGTATCTTAAGTTTCCTTGTAGCCAATAGAATCCCTAAATATCTGAAAGGTAACTCCCCTTGTCCTGTCACGATCGGGATTTTCCACCCTCAGGAGTCGTGATGGCGCCTACTAATGTGAGATAGGCAAGCCAATTATGTGAACAACTTACCTTTTTACCCATCTTATATTCATTAACAATAGCGAAGTAATATCATTTAAGCAGCGGAATTTAACATAAGCGGAAGAAAAAGCAATAAGCTAGCTGAACATGAATCCAATACAACTGTTTGAATCTCGACTTTCCAGAACTGGTGTCACAGTTTCACAGACGGTCTAAGAATACTACAAATAAAGGGGCTTAAAGAAATAAATACAACACTGTCTCTAGAAATGTATGAAAGAAATAGGAATAGTAGATAGAAGGAGACGCCAAGGACTGCAGACGCCTACAGGACTGCCTCGGGTCGCCTGATGAGCAAGAATCAGCAATCCCACTGCGGTCCGAAGTCTACAACACTGGGGTCTGCAAAAAAGAGTGCAGAGTGTAGTATCAGCACAACCGACCCCATGTGCTGGTAAGTGCCTAGCCTAACCTCGGCGAAGTAGTGATGAGGCTAGGACCAGACTACCAAATAAACCTGTGCAATTTAACTATATACAACAGAAAAGAAGTACAGAAAGAAACATTCATATACAGTCAAGTATGGGAGGGGGAAAACATGCTACGGGGACACATCGAATAGTAACAGAAGAGCAACAAGTATATATGAGGATCACCATAGTTCAATTGAAAATAGAAAGGGAAATCATGCTGCGGGGTACAACAAGTATCAACAGGAAACCAGCAATTTAGTGTAGAGAAACCGTAACACTGTTATCAGTAAAAATTAGGAAATCAAAGACAAGTGCACGGCATCACCCTTCGTGCTTTTACTATCTCTCACCAAAACAATACACGGCATCACACTTCGTGCTTTACTCTCTTCCTCACCCAAACAACAATCACAAGGAAAATAGGGTAAGGGAATCTATAACCTCGAAATAAAACCAAATAACAAGAGAAAATCAGTAAATAAACGTAAATGACAACATAACTCAATTATCAGCAAGAATCAAGGAAATCAAGGACAAGTGCACGGCACCACCCTTCGTGCTTTTACTCTCGTCCTCACCATAAGAATCATTACAATAGGCACGGAATGGTACATCGTGCGGCACGACATCACCCTTCGTGTTTTACACTCTTTCCTCACCATAAAATCAATATAATAGGCACGGAATGGTACATCGTGCGACACGGCATCACCCTTCGTGCTTTACACTCTTTCCTCACAAAACAAACAATGCACGACATCACCCTTCGTGCTTTAACTCTCTTCCTAACCCAAACAACAATCACAAACAATAGGGAAAACAAATAAAGGAAATTTGCAATAAGAATCCCGGCAAGGGAGCAACAAGTCAACAATTAAATCCTGGCAAGGGAACAACATCAATAACATTCGCATCCCGGCAAAGGAGATAACAAATAAATCAACAATAGCCCGGCAAGGGTGACAACATAATGATCTCTTCTCTTTCTCACTTTTACTTCACAATCCACTTCACAACTCGAGCGAATGCTCTAGAAGTTCAATTATCACTTTTACCTTCACAGCTCATTTCACAACTCGAGCCAATGCTCTAAAAGTTCAATTATCACTTATACTTTCACAATTCGTTATACAACTTGAGCCAACGCTCCTCAATGTTCATAGGTCACAATTCTTTCCACAAAGTTTATACAACAATTAGAAACCATCACCAAGGCATGAAAGATACAACAAAGTCATGATAATCACAATATAAAGACTCACAGGCATGCTAGACACCAACGTATAGATACTCGTCACCATGCCTATACGTCGTACTCAACAATTACCATATAGCAAATAAGACTTAACTCCTAATCCCTCAAGCTAAGGTTAGACCAATCACTTACCTCGATGCCGCGAACATAATTCACGATTCAATTATAGCTTTACCCCTTAATTCCACCACCAATTCGCTCGTATCTAGCCACAAGTTACTTAATTACATCAATAAACGCTAAATGAATCAATTTGAATGCATGAAAATGAATTTCCAAAGTTTTACCCTAAAAGTCAAAAATTGCCCCCGGGCCCACATGGTCAAAACCCGAGGTTCGAACCAAAATCCGATTACCCGTTCCCCCACGAACCCAAACTTATAATTTGTTTTGAAATCGGACCTCAAATCGAGGTCCAAATCCCCAATTATTGAAAAACCAAGGTTCTACCCAAAACACCCAATTTCCCCCATGAAAATCCTTGATTTTAAGTTGAAATCATGTTAAAAGATGCTAAGAATTGAAGAAAGTTAGTTAAAAATGACTTACAATTGATTTGGAGAAGAAGGATTTCTTGAAAAATCGCCTAAGTATGTTTGTGTTTGAGAGAATATGAAAAATGGGGTTTAAAATCGGCTAAGTATAAAATTGCAGGTCTTAGATGTGGGAATTGCGAGCCAACCTCTGCTGGCTTGGGAATTGCGAAAAAAGTTCGAGAAATGCGAACCCAGGAATTGCGAAAAAAGTTTGGGAAATGCGAACAAGCCCGGGAATTGCGAAAAAATGTTTGGGAAATGCGAACCTGGGAATTGCGAAGAAAGTTTGGGAAATGCGAACCTGGTAATTGCGAAGAAAGTTTGGGAAATGCGAACAAGCTTGGTAATTGCGGAAAATGTTTGGGAAATGCGATCTCGGGAATTGCGAAGAAAGTTTGGGAAATGCGAAGTCTGCAGGCCTGCAATTTCTTAAGTCCAAAATTTTACCCCGTGGCCTATCCAAAACTCACCCGAGCCCTCGGGGCTCCAAACCAAATATACACACAACCTCAATAACATCCAACAGACTTATTCCCGCGATCAAATCGCCAAAATAACATCATAAACATCGGATTAAACCTCAAAATCCATGAATTCTTTCAAACTTCTTAAAATATCAAATTTGCATTTAAGGTCCGAATCACGTCAAATGATATCCGTTTTTCATCAAATTTCACAGAAACATCTTAAATCATATATAAGACCTGTACCGGGCACCGGAACCAAAATACGGGCCCGATACCATCATGTTCTAATCAAATTTCATTTCAAATTTTCTTAAACAATTTCAGAAAATAATTTCCTTTGAAAATTCATTTCACGGGCTCGGGACCTCGGAATTCGATTCCGGGCATACTCCCAAGTCCCATATTTTCCTACGGACCCTCCGAAACCGTCAAATCACGAGTCCGGGTCCGTTTACCCAAAGCATTGACCGAAGTCAAATTTAACTCATTTTATAGCCAAATTTTACCAATTTTCACAGATTATCATATTTAAGCTTTCGGGCTACGCGCCCGGACTGTGCACGCAAGTCGAGGTGACTCTAAACGAGGTTTTTAAGGCCTCGGAAACGCTGATTTTAATTTAAAGCAAGTGATGACCTCACATTCTCCACCTCTAAAACAACCGTTCGTCCTCGAACGGACAAAAGAAAGAAGGAAGTACCTGAGTCGGGGAAAAGATGGGGATAACGGCTCCACATATCAGATTCGGACTCCCGGGTCGATGCCTCAGGAGACTGACCTCTCCACTGAACACGAATAGAAGGAAAACTCTTCGATCTCAACTGACGAATCTGTCGGTCTAGAATAGCTACCGGCTCCTCCTCATAAGACAAGTCCTTGTCCAACTGGACAGTGCTGAAATCTAACACGTGGGATGGATCGCCGTGATATTTTTTCGAAGCATGGACACATGAAACACTGGATGCACGGCTGATAAGCTCGGCGGCAATGCAAGTCTATAAGCCACCTCTCCCACTCGATCAAGAGTCTTAAACGGGCCAATGAACCTAGGGCTGAGCTTGCCCTTCTTCCCAAATCTCATCACGCCCTTCATAGGCGACACTCGAAGCAATACCCGCTCACCGACCATGAATGCCAAATCACGAACCTTGCGGTCGGCGTAACTCTTTTGCCTGGACTGAGCTGTAAGAAGCCTATCCTGAATAATTCTGACCTTGTCTAAGGCATCCTGCACCAGATACGTACCCAACAACCGAGCCTCTCCCGGCTCAAACCATCCAATCGGAGACCGACACCGCCTACCATATAAAGCCTCATAAGGAGCCATCTGGATACTCGACTGGTAGATGTTGTTGTAGGCAAAACTCTGCTAAAGGCAAAAACTGATCCCACGAGCCTCTAAAGTTAATGACACAAGCTCGGAGCATATCCTCCAAAATCTGAATAGTCCGCTCGGGCTACCCGTCCGCCTGGGGATGAAATGCTGTGCTCAACTCAACCCGTGTGCCCAACTCTCGCAGAACTGCTCTCCAGAAATGCGAGGTAAACTGCGTACCTCGGTCCGAAATGATAGACACGGGCATACCATGAGGGCGAACAATCTCCCGTATATAGATCTCAGCTAATCTCTCTGAAGAATAGAAGACTTCCACAGGAACAAAATGTGCTGACTTGGTCAGCCTATCAACAATGACCCATACTGCGTCGAACTTTATGCGAGTCTGTGGGAGTCCAACAACGAAATCCATAGTGATCCACTCCCACTTCCACTCGGGAAGCTCAATCCTCTGAAATGAACCACCGGGCCTCTGATGCTCGTACTTAACCTGCTGACAATTCAAACACCGAGCCACATACGCAACGATATCCTTCTTCATTATCCTCCATCAATAATGCTGCCGCAAATCCTGATAAAATCAACTCTTAGAGTCCATCCACATTAGGCACACAAACTCGACCCTGCAATCTCAAAACTCCATCATCACCCAAGGTAATCTGCTTGGCACCTCCGTGCTGCACCGTGTCTCTAAGGACACACAAATGGGGATCATCATACTGCTGGTATACGCTCCAATAATGAAGAACGAGCGACCGTGCAAGCTAACACACGACTGGGCTCAGAAGCATCCAGTCTCACGAACTGATTGGCTAAAGCCTGAACATCCAAGGCAAGCGGTCTCTCACCGACCGAAATATAAGCAAGACTGTCCATACTGGCTGACTTCCTACTCAAGCATCGGCCACCACATTGGCCTTTCCCGGATGATATAAGATGGTGATATCATAATCTTTCAACAACTCCAACCACCTCCTCTGCCTCAAATTTAACTCCTTTTGCTTGAACAAATACTGAAGACTCTTGTGATCCGTGAACACCTCGCATGCCACGCCATACAGATAATGCCTCAAAATCTTCAACACGTGGACAATGGCTGCTAACTCCAAATCATAAACTGGATAGTTCTTCTCATGAACCTTCAATTGCCGCGAAGCATAGGCAATGACCTTGCCATCCTGCATCAACACCGCACCAAGTCCAATACGAGATGCATCACAATAAACTGTATAAGGCCCTGAACCTCTGGGCAAAACCAACACTGGTGCCGTAGTCAGAGCTGTCTTGAGCTTCTGAAAGCTCGCCTCACACTCGTCCGACCATCTGAACTGGGCACCCTTCTGGGTCAACCTGGATACCCTCTGCTGACTCAATATGACCCAGGAATGCAACTGAACTCAACCAGAACTCACACTTTGAAAACTTGGCGTACAACTGACTTTCCCTCAAAGTCTGAAGAACCACTCTAAGATGCTGCTCGTGCTCCTCTCGGCTGTAGGAATATATCAAAATATCATCATGAAGACTATCACGAACGAATCCAAGTAAGGCCTGAACACTCGGTTCATCAAATCCATCAGAGCTGCTGGGGCATTTGTCAACCCGAATGACATCACCAAGAACTCATAATGCCCGTACCGAGTGCGGAAAGCTATCTTAGGGACATCGGATGCCCTAATCCTCAACTGATGGTAGCCAGATCTCAAGTCAATCTTTGAAAATACCTTGGCACCTTGAAGCTGATCGAACAATTCATCAATCCTCGGCAACGGATACTTATTCTTGATTGTAACCTTGTTTAATTGCCAGTAATCTATACACATTCGCATCGACCCATCCTTCTTCTTAACAAACAACATCGGCGCACCCCGAGGAGAAACACTAGGCCTAATGAAACCCTTTTCAAACAAGTCTTGCAACTGCTCCTTCAACTCTTTCAACTCAGGCGGGGCCATACGATACGGCGAGATAGAAATGGGCTGAGTGCCCGGAGCCAGATCAATGCAGAAGTCAATATCCCTGTCGGGTGGCATATCCGATAGGTCTGAAGGGAATACCTCAGGAAACTCACGAACAACCGGAACAGACTCAATAGAAGGAACCTCAGCACTAGAATCACGAACATAGGCCAAATAGGCCAAACACCCCTTCTCGACAATACGTCGAGCCTTCACATAGGAGATAACACTACGGGTAGAATGACCAGGAGTCCCTCTCCACTCTAAACGAGGCATACCCGGTAAAACTAAGGTCACAATCTCGGCATGACAGTCCAAGATAGCGTGGTAAGGTGATAACCAGTCCATCCGTAATATGACATTGAAATCAACCATGTCCAGAAGAAGCAAATCTACACGAGTCTCAAGACCTCCAATCACAACTATACATGATTAATGAACACGATCTACCACAATAGAATCACCCACCGGCATAGACACATAAACGGGGGCACTCAAAGAACCACTAGGCATGACCAGATGCGGCGCAAAATAAACCGAAGCTTCTCTGCTACAAACCAGAACAGTACCTGCACCTCCACCTTTAATACCTCTACCTCCACCTCTAGCATCTCTACCTCCACCTCTAATACCGCTACCTCCACCTCTAGTTATCTGAGCGGGTTGGATGAGTCCCTCAATGAACCTTCTCGCTCTCTCTCTCAGTGGGAAACGTGACAAGAGCATGACGATCCAAGTCGATGAATCTGATCTCGCACTGAGTAACAGTCATAAAACCTTGCTAGAGACGCTCAAACTGCCTCCGATAGGCCTCTCTTTGAGTGATGGGGAGAAACTTCTCCAGAAATAACTGCGTGAACTGTTCTCAAGTCGAAGCTGATGACCTAACTGGAAAAGCCAATCAATAATCTCTCCAACAGGTCTTGGCGGATCCGGACAAGCGAAATGTAGCAAAATCTACCCCATTGGTCTCCACGATCCCCATGTTCCTGGGAACCCCATGACAGCTGTCTAGATAATCCTGGGGTCCTCAGTAGATGCACCGCTGAATGTAGTAGTGAAGAGCTTGGTGAAACTTATCCAACCTCCACAAAGCCTCCGAAGACGTAGCTAACCTATCACCGGTCTGTGCTGCTGCTCGGCTGAAGAAGCGGTACATGACCTCGCCATTCGCGAAAGGACAAGAGTAGAGGTTTCAATTTAGCATTGACAGAACAAAATCGCACGACAGGGAAGAATAGAAGTGAAACTTTTCCTAACTCTGTAGCCTCTAGGGGATAAATAGAGACGTCTTCGTACCGATCCCTCAGACTCTACTAAGCTTGTCTGTGAACTGTGAGACCCATGTAACCTAGAGCTCTGATACCAACTTGTCACGACCCGGATTTCCCACCCCTGGGAGTCGTGATGGCGCCTACTAATGTGAGCTAGGCAAGCCAATTATGTGAACAACTTACCTTTATACCCATCTTATATTCATTAACAATTGCGAAGTAATATCATTTAAGCAGCGGAATTAACATAAGCGGAAGAAAAAGCAATAAGCTAGCTGAACATGAATCCAATACAACTGTTTGAGTCTCAACTTCCCAGAACTGGTGTCACAGTTTCACAGATGGTCTAAGAATACTACAAATAAAGGGGCTGAAATAAATAAATACAACATTGTCTCTAGAAATGTATGAAAGAAACAGGAATAGTAGATAGAAGGAGACGCCAAGACCTGCGGACTGCCTCAGGTCGCCTGATGAACAAGAATCAGCAATCCCACTGCAGTCCGANCACAATTATCAATAAAAAATTAGGAAATCAAGGACAAGTGCACGGCATCACCCTTCGTACTTGAACACTCTCTCAGCAAAACAATACACGGCATCATCCTTCGTGCTTTACGCTCTTCCTCACCCAAACAACAATCACAAGGCAAATAGGGTAAGGGAATCTATAACCTCGAAATAAAGTCAAGTAACAACAAAAAATCAGTAAATAAACGTAAAGGACAACGTAACTCAATTATCAGCAAGGGTCAGGGAAATCAAGGACAAGTGCACGGCATCACCCTTCGTGCTTTTACTCTCGTCCTCACCATAAGAATCAATACAATAGGCACGGAATGGTACATCGTGCGGCACGGCATCACCCTTCGTGCTTTACACTCTTTCCTCACCATGAAATCAATATAATAGGCACGGAATGGTACATCGTGCGGCACGACATCACCATTCGTGCTTTACACTCTTTCCTCATGAAACAAACAATGCACAGCATCACCCTTCGTGCTTTACGCTCTTTCTCACCAAAACAACAATCACAAACAATAGGGCAAGGAAATAAAGGAAATCTGCAATAACAATCCCGGCAAGGGAGCAACAAGTCAACAATTAAACCCCGGCAAGGGAACAACATCAATAATATCCACATCCCGGCAAGGGAGATAACAAATAAATCAACAGTAGCCCGGCAAGGGTGACAACATAACGATCTCTTCTCTTTCTCACTTTTACTTCACAATCCACTTCACAACTCGAGCCAATGCTGTAGAGGTTCAATTATCACTTTTACCTTCACAGCTCATTTCACAACTTGAGCCAATGCTCTAAAAGTTCAATTATCACTTATACTTTCACAATTCGTTATACAACTTGAGCCAACGCTCCTCAATGTTCATAGGTCACAATTCTTTCCACAAACTTTATACAACAATTAGAAACCATCACCAAGGCATGAAAGATACAACAAAGTCATGATAATCACAATATAAAGACTCACGGGCATGCTAGACACCAACGTATAGATACTCGTCGTCATGCCTATACGCCGTACTCAACAATTACCATATAGCAAATAAGACTCAACTCCTAATCCCTCAAGCTAAGGTTAGACCAAACACTTACCTCGATGCCTCGAACATAATTCACGATTCAATTATAGCTTTACCCCTTGATTCCACCACTAATTCGCTCGTATCTAGTCACAAGTTACTTAATTACATCAATAAACGCTAAATGAATCAATTTGAATGCATGAAAATAAATTTTCCAAAGTTTTACCCAAAAAGTCAAAAATCGCCCCCGGGCCCACATGGTCAAAACCCGAGGTTCGAACCAAAACCCGATTACCCATTCCCCCACGAACCCAAATATATAATTTGTTTGGAAATCGGACCTCAAATCGAGGTCCAAATCCCCAATTTTTGAAAAACCTAGGTTCTACCCAAAACACCCAATTTCCCCCATGAAAATCCTTGATTTTAAGTTGAAATCATGTTAAAAGATGCTAAGAATTGAAGAAAGTTAGTTAAAAATGACCTACAATTGATTTGGAGAAGAAGGAATTCTTGAAATATCGCCTAAGTGTGTTTGTGTTTGAGAGAATATGAAAAATGGGGTTTAAAATCGGCTAAGTATAAAATTGTAGGTCTCAGATGTGGGAAATGAGAACAGGGGTTCCAATTGCGAACCAACCTCTGCTGGCTTGGGAATTGCGAAAAAAGTTTGGGAAATGCGAACCCGGGAATTGCGAAAAAAGTTTGGGAAATGCAAAGTCTGCAGGCCTGCAATTCCTTAAGTCCAAAATTTCACCCCGTGGCCTATCCAAAACTCACCCGAGCCCTCGGGGCTCCAAACCAAATATACACGCAACCTCAAAAACATCCTACGGACTTATTCGCGCGATAAAATCACCAAAATAACATCATAAACATCGGATTAAACCTCAAAATCCATGAATTCTTCCAAACTTCTTAAAACATCAAATTTGCATTCAAGGTCCGAATCACGTCAAATGATATCCGTTTTTCATCGAATTTCACAGAAATATCTTAAATCATATATAAGACCTGTACCGGGCGCCGGAAATAAAATACGGGCCCGATATCATCATGTTCTAATCAAATTTTATTTCAAATTTCCTTAAACAATTTCAGAAAACAATTTCCTTTAAAAATTCATTTCTCGAGCTCGGGACCTCGGAATTCGATTCCGGGCATACCCCCAAGTCCCATATTTTCCTACGGACCCTCCGAAATCGTCAAATCACGAGTTCGGGTCCGTTTACCCAAAATGTTGACCGAAGTCAAATTAACTCATTTTATAGCCAAATTTTACCATTTTTCTCAGATTATCATATTTAAGCTTTCCGGCTACGCGCCCGGATTGTGCATGCAAATCGAGGTGACTCTAAACGAGGTTTTCATATCCCAACAACTGTAGAATATCTTGTTTGATGTGGTCTGATACTCCTCCAAAATACACTGCACTCTTTGACATATTAGCTTTCAGTCCTGAAGCTTCTGTGAAGTGGCCAAATTTCATGTGTAGCAAACCCACAGATGTAGTATCTCCTTTTGAAAATATTAGAAGATCATCCGCAAAACTCAAATGAGTAATAGTTAGTTCAGAGCACTTAGGATGGAACTTGAATTGCTTCTCATCTTTCAATTCATTCAGATTTCTACTTAAGTATTTCATGACTATAGCAAAAAGAAAGGGTGACATTGGATCCCCTTGTCTGAGCCCTCTTGCAGCATCAAATGGCTTAGTTGGTTCCCCATTAATTACCGTAGAATAATTAACTGTAGAAACACATTCCTATCACCCAATTACTGAACCTTGAAGGGAAGTTTATCTCCTCTAACATCTACTTCAAGAACCTCAGTCTACTGTATCATAAGCTTTTTGAATATCCACTTTAATCATACATCTTGGTGATATATGTTTCCTTGTATATGCTTGCACCAATTCATGTGCCAGGATCACATTATCTGCCACTTTTCTCCCAGGTATGAATCCAGATTGTGTTTCTGTAATGATACTTGAAATAACCTTCTGAATTCTTCTCGCTAAAATCTTGGCAATGATTTTGTAGAGGATTGTGCAACAAGCAATGGGCCTATATTCTTTGACTGTAGCAGGGTTATCTACTTTTGGTATTAAAGTTACTGTTGTGCAATTGATACCTCTAAACATATTCCCTGTGCTAAAGAACTCCTTCCCTGCATCTATGACTTCATTCTTAACAATTGTCCATGTTTTTTTGTAGAAAAATGCATTATAACCATCCACTCCTGGGGCTTTATCATCTCCTATAGCGCATAAACCATCATAAATTTCTTGTTCAGTTACTGTTTCACAAAGCTGGATTTGTTGATCATGATTCAGTTTTCTACCATTCCTCATAGTCTTCTTATTTACTGCTGTAGCATTTGTTATTGCTGTACCCATAAGGGATTTATAAAACTTTAGGATCTCATTCTTTATATCTGCTGGATCAGTTAGCCTTCTTCCATCCAGAGAATCTATTTCAGTGATTTGCTTCTTTTGCTTCCTTTCTTTCATAACTGCTGAGAAATAGCTAGTGTTAGAATCCCCAAGTTTAATCCACATTGCCCTAGCCTTTTGTTGCATGATGCTTTCTTCAATCAAGGACCATTTTTCAAGTTGGCCTATAATGTTCCTTTCTTCTATTGCTAGCATATTTGAGTATTGTGATCTTATTTTGCTTTGAACCTCTTTTAAATCTTCCCTTACTTGCTCAATCTTCTGAGTAATACCTTTGAACTCAGTTTCATTCAACAATTTCAGCTTTCCTCTTAGATCGTTCTGCTTCATCCATATGTTTGTCATTGTATTTGAATGTAGCTTCTGATTCCAGCACTCCTTCACCATANGGTACTTTTTTTTAGTATTCTTTAAAGTACATGTAAATATTTATTTTTACTATATTGTAAGAAATGTTGGTTATTCTTCTTATCTTCATAATTTAATTATCTTTAAAATAAAAGACAAAAGAAAATAAAAAATCAAAATGAACTAAAATCACGTTAAAGTGATTAAGTTTGTTATCAAATTGTTATTAAAAATCTGATTTTTACATTTTATAAAATAAACAAATAAACAAATAAAACCACCCAACTTCCCCACTTTCCCACTTCATTCATGTCTCACCCCCACTCTCTCACATCTTGCACACACCCTCACATATTTCCTCACCTCAATCCCATGTAACCCACTCCTTAGCACATAATAAAATAACCACCAATTCTCTTGATTAAAAAAAAAAAAGAAAGAGAAGATAAAAGAAGAAAAAGAACGTGAAAAGTGAGAAAAAAAAAAAGAGAAAAAATTCAAAAACAAAAGGCAGAAAGAACGAGATTGGAGAGAAGAAAACAAAATTAAGAGGAAGGTAAAAGAAATATAGAGAGGAGAGATTTCAGAGAGTTTTAAAAAAACTTTAGGAGTGACGAAGGTTCAGTTCGAGTTTGGGGATCCCGTTTGCGGTCACAATTTTCGCTCATCTATTGTAATTGTCGGATTTTTCTCAAGATATATTGAAAAGCTTCACTGCAAAGGTTTTTATTCCTCGCTTGCTTAGTTATTTTATTTGCACAATAATCTTTGAAAGATTTAGTTCTATTATGAATTTGTTTGTTGATATACAAGCTACTGTCTTAGCATTACTTTAAAATATGAAACTATCTACGTTACTTTCGAATATGAAGATTTCTTAGTCACAATGTTTAGCTTCTGTAAAATATAAAATATTCTTGAAGGTATTTCTTTCAACTTAAAATAAATTGTAGTAAATATAGTTTTATTAGTTTGTCGGATTATTTATCGTAATTGCTTTAGAATGATGTTAGAAATTTTAATTCAGTTTGGGGATATAGATATATTTTATTTCACCATAAGAAAAGATAGTTAAAGAATTCCATAAAGTTCTTTTATTTTTACTTATTTCTTTTGTAAAAAAAAACTTTACTATATTGCTTCCTAGTGCCTCTGTTTGTGTTAGAAATTTTTTGTTAATATAGTATAAAGGTATGATTTTGGTTTTACTCTAACAATAGGCAAGTCTGCATAATCAACTTAATGGAATTTTTCATGGCTTCTCTCAAAACATTAATTCACCTTTTGCTTTAAATAATAATTATAAATATATTTATTTTTAAGTAGTTTGAATATTTTTTTTGGCCTTATTGATGAGGCTGCATTACTTAGGTTGTATGGATTTAAAGTAATAAACCAAATAGTGGGTAAGAAAAATGTTTCTACGCTCAAAATTAATAAAGCTATAAGTTGGCTCAACTATTTCCGTAAAATAAATATTGTACATTAACACCAAAAAATATTAAGCCAAATAATAAAATATACAATTAAATATCTCTAATATAAAAGAGACAAAATAATTAAATGTTCTACATACGCTATTAGCCCATGTGTTCATACCCAGACCTTGGATTGGTATACTTAAATAATAAAAGGACCATGTGTGCATTCCGCGTCTTGATACCTTTAAATTTACCATAATTATTTTTTAACCATGTGAACATTCCCGTACCTTGGTTTAACATCCAACTTCAAAGAAGAATACCTTGTGTGCGTATCGCATCTTGGTGAACACAATTAATAAAATACAATAACTAATTAAGTGGTAATAAGCAATAAAAAAAATATAATAAAATACAAGAATAGCTAAAAATTAATTTAAGCCTTACATTAGTCAATAAAAGTGACCGTGCTAGAACCACGGGACTCGAGGGATGCCTTACACCTTCCCCTGGGCCAACAGAATTTCTTACTCAGACTTCTGTTTTCGTAGACCATAAACTAAGAGTCGAGCCTTCCTTTTGAAAGGGGATTCAAATAAAAGGTGACTTGGAACACCAAACTCAATTCCAAATGGCAACTCCAAATAATAAATAATCCCTTTTCAAAACGTTACTTTAATTGGAAAAACTCTTCTAACTCAACCACGTAATAGGGTTATGTGGAAAAAACGAGGTGTGACAGCTCTGGCGCTCTGCTGGGGAGATAACCCAGAACTTCTGTTCTGGGTTTAGAATTCGAGCTTGTAATGTGATTTATACTTGGCTTTATTAATTTGATGTTATTTCTGTGTTTTTGGGCCTAATGTGCTAATTGCCGCTTATTTACCGCTTTGATACTATTTGAATTGTATGAAACTGTATTCTTGCGCCTCCCTTCTGAGTCTTCTGAATTTATGGTGCACACGTGCGCGTGGCCCACTTTTCTGTTAGAAGTCATACCAATTAGAACGAGGCTGGGTCAAGTAACTAGGCCGGGTAGACTTTCGTGCTCCCGGTACGTTGCCCCCACCTCGGCTCGAGCTGTCCGCTTGGGTAAGCCCGGTTTAAAACACTTTCCCTAGGATTATAACCTAGAATAACATAGCCTCATGGCGGATCCCTAGTAGGAACGTTTGTTTGCATCATGTGCATTTGACTTTACGGACTCAACACGGGGGTTGGGTCCGTCTAGGACAGGTGTACCCGAGAACTGCAATACCATCCCGATGCATCTTATGTGCTACTTATGCATTATGTTTGATTCGGCTTGTGCATGTTGACCGGCTTCTAAAAAATAATAAAATAAAATAAAAATATAAAAATTGAGGGAAAACCAGAAGGGAAGAAATTTTACCCGGTGTCTGAAAAATCTCAGTATTTAACCCAAAAAGATTATTACAAAATAAGCTTGAATTTTTCAAAAAGTGTCATCCTATTCCTGAAACACTTACGAGCTACGCGGGTCTGATTCTCATCGGATGTGAGATACGTAGGCAAACCTCATCGGTTCCGGCCCTCAATTTTTAAAAATTCAATAATTATTTTCTTTTAATTCCTTCTTTAGATGTTTTTCTTTGAGAAATCAAATTTAAAAATCCAAAAATATTTTCTTTCTTCTTTGGAAGTCCTTCTTTCAAAAAATAAAAATAAATTCAAAACCCAAAAATATTTTCTAAGTGTAGAAGTTCTGATTGTCTGAATTCACATAACAAAAAAGGAAAAAAAAAGAGTTAGTTTAGTGTACTTCAGTTCTGATTTTCCGAACTACGCAAGATCTGATTCATGTCTCAACATAATACGTAGGCAACCCACATCAGGTTCGATCGCATCATTTTGAAAGAAAAAAAAGTAAGTAAATAAAAAAGAGAAGAGAAAAAGTGGTTAAAAAAAAGAGAAAAAAATAGAAGAAGAGAGAGTGTTTATTCAAACATGCTTGTTTGTTTTGAAATAAAAGCTAATTAAAGGTGGTCGGTTTGTTGGTTTGCAATGGTGAGTCACGCATACAATCCAAGATCCCTCGGAAGTTAAAACATCTTCTCAACAAATGGAAGAAGCACCACTGTTGTTGATCCAAGGTCACGAAAAGGCAAGTTGACGGTGAAAAATAAAAAAATGAAGGAAAATATGGGGTTGACTTTACCAGATTTGAGCAATAGGACATTGCCTGCTCGAGATGATTTTATGATTGGAAATTTGATCCAGCATTGAAAGCCATAGTAGCCATTGTCGGGGCAGAAGAGAAACAAAAAAAATCGGGCGCCAACCCAGAAATTTTCCCTATCAGACGAAGTCTCGGTAGCCAGTCTTGCTATCTTTTCTTCCTTTCGAGTTATTTCAGTGTGTCATCCGAATGTTTTACTTCACTGTCTTACATTCTGGTGTAAACCCTTCTATTTTTTTTTAAATATTCAAATAAATGAAATCAATATTTCATCATCCATGAATGTCTCATTTCTTAATCTTGTCACCTTTCTTATTCTCTTGTCAGTTCTATAAATCCAGATTTTAATAACATGACATGCTTGCGGACTTCATGCCCAAATCCTAAAACGCTGTCAGATTTCGAAATAATGAATCAAGAAGCAGAATATGTTAAAGATAAGGAGTGTAAGAAAATAAACAGAGAATTGGAACAGTAAGCCTAAATCAAATTTAAATGAAGCCGCTCTTACTTGATTGGTTTATGGCACTGAAGCCGTGATACCAGTAGAAGTTTAAATTTCTTCCCTTCGGATCATTCTTTAAGCCGAGATTGAGGTGAAAATTGTGTCAAGACCCGATTGAAACATTGTCTTTGTTGATGGAAAGTGATTGGTCGGAGGCCACCATGGACAGTTGTACAATAAAGAATGGCCCATGCTTACAAGAAGAAAGTACGGCCCAAGAAATTTGAAGTGGGGCAACTCGTCCTAAGATATATTCTCCCGCACCATGAAGAAGCTAAGGAAAAATTTGCTCCAAAATGCAAAGGTCCATACATTGTAACAAGAGTATTGCCAAATGGAGCGTTGTATTTGGGAGACATCGAAGGAAATGTCCCCGAGACAACAGTCAAATGAGATACAGTCAGAAGGTACTATGTTAGACTCACTACTCGGTGTTAACATTCTTTGATTGGGATGACGAAGGCTTTCTTTCTCACTACCCAAATACCATCAACCCTTTTGCAAATCCTTTGAGCCGGTTCTCTCTCTTTGATTACCCTCTTTGGAATCTGGAAGTTATTATTAAAAAATAACAAAGAAAAGAAAGAAAAGAAAAAAAACAACAACAACAAAAAAAAAATCAAAAGAAAATGCAAAAGAAAACAAAAATGAAAACAAAAAAAAACAAAAAAAACACAAAAAAATTCAAAAACAAAGTTTCCTGAACTACGTTCGACTTGATTCCAAAAGGATACGTAGGCAGCCTCTCTCTAAGGTTCAGTCACACCAAAATAAAAATCCAAATTCCCCAAAAATTGAAACTGGGGCAGATATTATAATGTTTCGGCAATGGTTTTGCCTGAAAGGTTCCAAAGTTGTAATTCAATCCAAATTCTTTTTACCCAAAATCCCTTTCAAGTCCTTCCGATCAATCAACGAGAATGTTCAAGAATTGGAGGATACTGTTACTTGGATCAGATGCAACCAAATAAGAGAAATAAAATGAGAGAGTCCTATTGGTGAAAATCCTCATTGGCACTGTAGGGCGATGGTGAGTAGAGAAAATAAAAATGAGAGAGTCTTATTAGTGAAAACTCGCAAAGGGCACTATAAGACGATGGCGAGAAGAGAAATGAGAGAGATCAGCTAGTGAAAACCCACAAAGGGCACTGTTGATCGAAAAGAGGATTCACACAATCATGTCATTAACACAATCACGAGCAAGGTTTCGCGGTTTCAAGTCAAAATTTGTGATGAGTTTTTGAGAATCGGACGGTTTATACAGATCAGGTATCCAGTCCAAAAGGCATGTCATGTTTATTGAAGTCTGCATGTACTCCCATATAAGTCCGTATTTCTGTTCCCTGAAAGGGACACCTCTTGTTCTAAACTCATTCTCTATTGTATTGTATTGTTTGTTTTTTTCTTTGAATCCCTTTCGGTCTAACTTTGTTCCAAAAAATAAGGCAAAGAAAAGATGGCAAGACCGATTTACAGGGTTCTCGTTTGAAGCGAGCTGATATATTCAAAAGGCGCCCAGCCTCGACAAATGCATCAAATCGACCCCGACTGTCCATGATTGGCCGATGCTTTGAAATGAAAAACTTTAAAAGAAGTCAAAAGTGAAATGCCCACAAAGGCAAAATAAAGTTGAAAAGGGTTAAATACCGTCATGGCAAAGTTTGGAAAAGCTAAAGGTTCTCCAGAATCAGAAATGCAGTTGGTATTCAGGAAATAACTAGTCGAAGTTGAAGTCATTGAAGAAGATGAACTGAGTCAAGGGACTGAAATAATCAAGGCCACAAACCGACCACCATTTTAAAACTAATGGATTTTTCTTTGTTCAGAACAATAACAGAACAATTTTATGAAATAGTTCGTGGAAAGACCAACACCACCAAGTGAAGTTCTCAAATGATTTCCTTCCAATATGCATGTAATCATGTTATTTTTAGTTTCATTATAGGGAATCAACACCCTATCTTCAATACAGGGTACTATCTTATTTTCTACACAGGGTACTACATCCCCTGGTTGCATTATTTTCTACATAGGGTACGACATCCCCTAGTAGCATTTCAGAGTGCCACGAGCCTCATCTTATTTCCAACACAGGGTACTACATCCCCTGGTTGCCTTACTTTTTGTGCAAACATAGGGTACGATATCCCCTAGTTGCATTTCAGAGTGCCACGAGCCTCATCTTATTTCCAACACAGGGTACTACACCCCCTGGTTGCACTATTTTCTACATAGGGTACGACATCCCCTAGTAGCATTTCAGAGTGCCACGAGCCTCATTTTATTGCCAACACAGGGTACTACATCCCCTGGTTGCATTATTTTCTGCGAACATAGGGTACGACATCCCCTAGTTGCATTTCAGAGTGCCACAAGCCTCATTTTGTTGCCAACACAGGGTACTACATCCCCTGGTTGCATTACTTTCTTCCTACATAGGGTACAACATCCCCTAGTAGAATCTCAGAGTGCCACGAGTCTTATCTTATTGCCAACACAGGGTACCACATCCCCTGGTTGCCTTCCTTCTTGTTAACACAGGGTACACCATCCCCAATTATTTAAAAACGCATTTTTTTTAATTCTTTATTCTGCAATAGCAAAGATAGTTTCATGTGTTTTCAATAACTCACAAAAATTTCCTAGTGCAAACTGGGGCAGAAAATTTTTGTTCGTTTTGTTTGTTTGTGTTGGCTTGTAGGTTTTTCTACAAAGCATGGATTGGATGTGCAAAAAAATAAGATTTCAGTTCTTTCCAGAGAAAGTGGAACGTTTGATCTCAATACCAGGCGCAACCAGCTTTGGCGTAATGCATGTAGAGACATATGGTCAAGATCTTTCTTCCCATCATCGGATCAAGAATCAAGCCTGGGAGAATATTTCATAGTCTGTTGCATCGAGAGCATCAAGTTTCAATCCAAAGTCACTGGGAGAAGCAAGTCAAGAATCAAGACAAGACTCCAGATGGCATTTAGATAGGAATTTTGTAACTCTTAGATTTCAAGAGTATGTAATTTTCTTTTCATTTTGATGTAATAGTAGGAACCGCGAATCGGAACCTCGACGGAACTTCACTCGACTCTCCCTCTAAGAATACTCCATCACTCTTCTTTCACTTGAACTACACGTGACCTGATTCCCTTATAACCCGGAATATGTAGGCTGCCAAAAACCAAGGCTCGGTTACATCCTCTTCTTTTCCCTTTTAAATAATAGTGAGGCCAAAAATTAGTCACCTTGTTCATTTTCTTTGCCTGAAAACTCTTCATGTTTCCAAGCAAAGAGGGGCATGCTGTGAACACCTAATTTTTGACCACACCCAAATTCTATATTATTGTAGTGTAAATATTTTTTTTTAGGTCTAATGTTGATATTTTTTAAACTTTTATCATTCTCTTAATAGGTTTATCATAAAAATTAAAAAAAAACTACAAAAAATATTCACATACTTATAGTACAAATTTTATTTCTATTTTTATAGAGAAGAAGAAAATTAACAAAAAAAATATATTTGGTTTCATTTAATTAGAATTTTAATAATTAATTTGTGGTACCTTTTTTTTTTAGTATTATTTAAAGTACATGTAAATATTTATTTTTACTATATTGTAAGAAATGTTGGTTATTCTTCTTATCTTCATAATTTAATTATCTTTAAAATAAAAGACAAAAGAAAATAAAAAATCAAAATGAACTAAAATCACGTTAAAGTGATTAAGTTTGTTATCAAATTGTTATTTAAAAATCTGATTTTTACATTTTATAAAATAAACAAATAAACAAGTAAAACCACCCAACTTCCCCACTTTCCCACTTCACTCATGTCTCACCCCCACTCTCTCACATCTTGCACACACCTTCACATATTTCCTTACTTCAATCCCATGTAACCCACTCCTTAGCACATAATAAGATAACCACCAATTCTCTTGAATAAAAAAAAAGAAAGAGAAGATAAAAGAAGAAAAAGAACGTGAAAAGTGAGAAAAAAAAAAGAGAGAAAAAATTCAAAAACAAAAGGCAGAAAGAACGAGATTGGAGAGAAGAAAACAAAATTAAGAGGAAGGTAAAAGAAATATAGAGAGGAGAGATTTCAGAGAGTTTTAAAAAAACTTTAGGAGTGACGAAGGTTCAGTTCGAGTTTGGGGATCCCGTTCGCGGTCACAATTTTCGCTCATTTGTTGTAATTTTCGGATTTTTCTCAAGATATATTGAAAAGCTTCACTGCAAAGGTTTTTATTCCTCGCTTGCTTAGTTATTTTATTTGCACAATAATCTTTGAAAGATTTTAGTTCTATTATGAATTTGTTTGTTGAGATACAAGCTACTGTCTTAGCATTACTTTAAAATATGAAACAATCTGCGTTACTTTTGAATATGAAGATTTCTTAGTCACAATGTTTAGCTTTTGCAAAATATAAAATATTCTTGAAGGTATTTCTTTCAACTTAAAATAAATTGTAGTAAATATAGTTTCATTAGTTTGTCGGATTATTTATCGTAATTGCTTTAGAGTGATGTTAGAAATTTTAATTCAGTTTGGGGATATAGATATATTTTATTTCACCATAAGAAAAGATAGTTAAAGAATTCCATAAAGTTCTTTTATTTTTACTTATTTCTTTTGTAAAAAAAAAACTTTACTACATTGCTTCATAGTGCCTCTGTTTGTGTTAGAAATTTTTTGTTAATATAGTATAAAGGTATGATTTTGGTTTTGCTCTAACAATAGGCAAGTCTACATAATCAACTTAATGGAATTTTTCATGGCTTCTCTCAAAACATTAATTCACCTTTTGCTTTAAATAACAATTATAAATATGTTTATTTTTAAGTAGTTTGAATATTTTTTTTGGCCTTACTGATGAGGCTGCATTACTTAGGTTGTATGGATTTAAAGTAATAAACCAAATAGTGGGTAAGAAAAATGTTTCTACGCTCAAAATTAATAAAGCTATAAGTTGGCTCAACTATTTCCGTAAAATAAATATTGTACATTAACTCCAAAAAATATTAAGCCAAATAATAAAATATGCAATTAAATATCTCTAATATAAAAGAGACAAAATAATTAAATGCTCTACATACGCTATTAGCCCATGTGTTCATACCCAGACCTTGGATTGATATACTTAAATAATAAAAGGACCATGTGTGCATTCCGCGTCTTGATACCTTTAAATTTACCATAATTATGTTTTAACTATGTGAACATTCCCGTACCTTGGTTTAACATCCAACTTCAAAGAAGAATACCTTGTGTGCGTATCACATCTTGGTGAACACAATTAATAAAATACAATAACTAATTAAGTGGTAATAAGCAATAAAAAAAATATAATAAAATACAAGAATAGCTAAAAATTAATTTAAGCCTTACATTAGTCAATAAAAGCGACCATGCTAGAACCACGGGACTCGAGGGATGCCTTACACCTTCCCCTCGGTCAACAGAATTCCTTACTCAGTCTTCTGTTTTCGTAGACCATAAACTAAGAGTCGAGCCTTCCTTTTGAAAGGGGATTCAAATAAAAGGTGACTTGGAACACCAAAACTCAATTCCAAGTGGCGACTCCAAATAATAAATAATCCCTTTTCAAAACGTCACTTTAATTGGAAAAACTCTTATAACTCAACCACGTAATAGGGTTGTGTGGAAAAAAAGAGGTGTGACACTTTCTTCAATCAAGGACCATTTTTCAAGTTGGCCTATAATGTTCCTTTCTTCCGTTGCTAGCATATCTGAATATTGTGATCTTATTTTGCTTTGAACCTCTTTTAAATCTTTCCTTACTTGCTCAATCTTCTGGGTAATACCTTTGAACTCAGTTTCATTCAGCAATTTCAGCTTTCCTATTAGATCTTTCTGCTTCATCCATATGTTTGTCATTGTATTTGAATGTAGCTTCTCATTCCAGCACTCCTTCACCATATTAGGAAATCTCTCATGTGATGCCCAAACATTAAAGAATTTGAATGATGGTTTGATCTTTGGTTCCCTCAGATTAGTGTGAATCATCATAGGTGTGTGATCTGATATGTGAGGTAGTTTGTACTCAGTGGTGAGATGTCCAAACTGCATCATCCAGTCTGAATTTCCCAAAGCTCTATCAATTCTGCTCTAAATTTTATCTCCACCTTGTTGTTTATTTGTGCATGTGTAATAATCACCTTTCCATGGTAGCTCATTTAGCATAACATTTTGCACACATTCATTAAAACCCTTTATTTCCAAGCTAGTAACCGTTGTCCCATACATTCTATCTTGTGGACACAATATTGAGTTAAAGTCACCCCAGAGAATCCATGCTTTATTTACCTGCTGTGATATTTTTGCAAGTTGCTGCCACATCTCCTTTCTTTTCTCAACTGTATTGTATCCATATACCACTGTCATATCACAATTAATGGCTTGGTTCTTACTGGTCACATTATAATGCACTAGCTGAGCTGTTTGCTGGATCATTTTAATCTGGTATACTGCACTATCCCAGAGTAGCCAGATCCTACCATTTACTGCACTTGCATAGTTATTTACCATTTCCCATCCAGGTGCTATCTTTTTACTGATTTTGACTGCATTTTGCTCCTTTACTCTTGTTTCCACTAATCCTACCAGTTTTACTTTATTCTCTTTAAGGTACTTAACCATTTCTTTCTGTTTGTACCTTTTATTTAGCCCCCTCACATTCCATGCTAACCAAGACATTGTTGATGACTTATGAAACCCCCTCCTAAATAAGAAGGGAGTAGAATTACCATCACAGCTTCATCTTGTTGCAATATTTGAAATTCATTTCTCACAGCTATAGCAGCTTCAACTATCTGATTCACAGGTCTACCATTTATTTCTTTGGCAGCTTTCCCTTTCAGCAACTGTTTCTCTTTAACTTGAAGTTCTATCTCTGTAGTTGCCATTGTTTCTGCTCCTTGCTGCACTTCTTCAGGTACCCCTCCAGAACTAGTACCCTGCTGGTCTTCATTAATGTTGATTTGTTTGTGATTGTCCACCTTCGGAATTCAAGTTTGAACCATTCTTTGAGGCCTGTTCTTCTTCTCAATTGGTCTGATTTGCTTATGTTCCTCTGCCTTAAAATTGTCTCTTCTTTGTCTCTCACAATTATGCCCTATCATTAGGCATTTTGTGCAATATTCAGGCTTACATTCAAATATCACCCCCTGCTGAATGTTTTCCCTGAGGGATCCATTACTGTTATTTCAGTTGGCAATTCCTTGGTGACATTGACTTCAATCAGCATATGAGCAAAAAATATCCTCGTTTGTTTTGCTGTACACTCATCAGAATACTTAGGAACACCTATAGCACTGCTATCCTACTCAATGAGTCCCTACTCCAACAGCTCATGGGTAGGTTTGGAAGTTTAACCCATAATGGCAACTCTGTAAGGAATTCTGCATTGAAATCAAAGTATGGAGTCCATTGTTTTAGAATCATGGGTCTATTGTTAACACTATAGGGCCCTGCATACATTATTTCATTCATATCTTTTATGCTTTTGAATTTAACAACGTAGTAACCCTCCTCATGATTGTAGATCTCTGGTTCCGTTACAGTATTCCAGTTTTGTTAAATATACCTACTCATGAAGTTATAGCCCGGAGCATCTCCCACTACATACACAACTATAGCCTCCTTCCATTTTTCAATTTCCTTTTCTGTTTCTCCTTTATCCAGCATCACAATTACTTTGCCCTCAACTAACTCTGGAGGAATGTAATCAAGTTACATACCATTTGCTGCAGCACGATTTCGATTGAATAGCCCGGACCAGTTGGGTGCTTGTGGTTTCAGCGTAGATCCTGCATTCTCTTTCCCTCCTTCAACGGTGCTTACGCCTCATATTGATTTGTCATTTCTAGTCGCTTGCGTCTTCTCGTCACCACTGAGGTTCAATTGCTTAATTCCCGTGCTCAATTTCACCATCGATGCTAATGGTGATAGCACCGGAAACTGGGTTGCTATTGGCATAGAAATTCTCTGTTCCCCTCCATTTTCTAGTGTTTCAGTAATTACTCTTGCACTTACTGAGCTTCCAACTGTCACAATCGGTTGTTTCTTCGGTCTTCCTCGTTCTCTAGCCATGGCTACCACCGCCGGCGTATGTTTACTTAACGTGCGCCGAGAGCTCTAGTCTACAGAGAGAAAATCGTGTTTTTTCCCTTTCAGAAATGATATTCTCTATGAATTGACATGTTTGATGATTCTTACGTGGTTAGTACTATAAAACTAAAATGAAGACAAAATTTCTAACGTGTTAAAAACTTGGAAACATTTAAGGAAAATACTTACACAATTCAAAATATGGAAAAAAGTTATATAAGTAAAATTAAACCAATTTTAGATTCCTAAATATTAAGAGTTTCTACCTAGTTCAAATAAGGAAGAATTTAATAAATAAAAATTAGTTGATTTTTAAAGTCCTAAATATTAGGAATATAAGTAAATTACAATTACAAATTTTTTCAATTTGAAATCTACTTTTAAATGGCAAAAAAAGCGAATGGCATTTCGCTAAGGGCTTTTGTGCTTTTAGTATAGTATAGATAGATTAATGTGCATCTACCACCTCGGACATAAAAATTTTAAGTTTTATGAAGTAAAATTTGTTAGGAGTTGTCCTGATTTTCTTACCATATTTGATTCCTATCTCTTGAAGGAAAGGGCAACATGTTTACCATAATTGGGTTTTCCTTCTTGTAAAAGAAAATTATAATTGTCCTATATTTGGCTAGTCCTTTTTCTTGTAGGAAAGGTTTTATGACCATTCCTTCTCATTCAGTAGCATCCACAATGTAGCCATAAGGAGTTTGAGAGTCGTGTTTAGGAGGAGAACTTTACGGGACATGTGTTAGTGTGTCACTTGTGTTTGCCTTTTCGTGAGGTTGTGTTTTCGATATTTTATACTCTCTTTTATTATAGTGGATTGCTCATCTCCGCCATGGACGTAGGTCAGTTGACCGAACCGCGTTAAATATTTGTGTCTCTTTTGGTAGATTTCTCTTTTGTCGTCCAATTTATCGTCGTTCAAAGTTTGCTTACTAGCTTTCGCATGACATCTGAATTTTTCGGTCCTAACAAAATTTAGATATTTAAAAACTATGTAGAGTACTATATGTCACAATAATTAACAATTTAATATATTTAAAAGACAAACGATAAAATTGTGATAAAATAAAAACTTATTTGACTCTTAAAAAGCAAGACAATGTCACATAAATTGGGACAAAGAGACTTAAATAGTGATGCTTGTTACTGCCCAAATTGACTACCAAAAAGTTATATAATGACTTATTTCGAAGTTTTCATGATGTTTTAGTATTAATGTGCATTTACCACCTCGGACATAAAAATTTTAAGTTTTTTGATATAAATTTGTTAGGAGTTGTCCTGATTTTCTTACCATATTTAATTTTCCTATCTCTTGAATGAAAGGGCAACATGTTTACCATAATTGAGTTTTCCTATTCTTAGAAGGAAACATAAATCTCCCACATTTGGCGAGTCCCTTTTTTGTAGGAAAAGGTTTGGAGTTCTATAAATTGAAGATCTGTCATTCTCATACACTAGCATCCACAATGTAGCCATATGGGGTTTGAGAGTCGTGTTTAAGGGGAGAACTTTACGGGATAAGTGTTAGTGTGTCTCTTGTGTTTGCCTCTTCGTGAGGTTGTCCTCGTGATATTTGTATTTTTTTTTATATAGTGGATTGCTCATCTCCATCCGTGGACGTATGTCAATTGACCGAACCACGTTAAATGTTTACGTCTCTTTTGGTATATTTCTCTTTTGTTGTCTGATTTATCGTCGCTCAAGTTTGCTTTACTAGCTTCCGCATGACACTTGATTTTCCCGGTCATAACAAGTAATTGTTAGGTGTTGTCATGATTTTCTTACCATATTAGATTTTCCTATCTCTTGAAGGAAAGGACAACTTGTTTACCATAATTGGGTTTTTCTTTTCCAAGAAGGAAAGTATAATTCTCCTATATTTGACTAGTCCTTTTTCTTGTAGGAAAATGTTTGAGCTTCTATAAATTGAGGATCCTCCCTTCTCATTCAACAGCATCCACAGTGTAGCCATATGGGGTTTGAGAGTCGTGTTTAGGGGGAGAACTTTACGGGATAGGTGTTAGTGTGTCACTTGTATTTAGCTCTTCGTGAGGTTGTTCTCTCGCTATTTTGTACTCTCTTTTTTAGTCTAATGCAATTTCCTATTTTCTGTTATTTCTAGTCCTTATTTGTTTAGTTCTCTTTTCCTTTTATAGTTCTTTTCATGCTGACTCTAGTGACATGGCATGCACGCGAAATTCTCAGCCCGGTCTTGAAAGTTAGTCTAATCAGGAACCAATGAAGCAAGTT
The DNA here is from genome assembly GCF_001879085.1 of Nicotiana attenuata. Lineage (NCBI taxonomy): Eukaryota > Viridiplantae > Streptophyta > Magnoliopsida > Solanales > Solanaceae > Nicotiana > Nicotiana attenuata. Next base: position 101,787 of record NW_017671492.1, read on the forward strand.
TTGAAGATAACAGAGACATTTGAGGGAAATATGTAAATATTTGGATATTTTTTAGATCATTCAAAGCCCAAATTGAGTGGAACTGGGGCAGATAGTTTGGAAAGTTAAGAGGATTACAAGAATTTGTTACAAGAGAGTGTGTTCCAGGCAATTTGAAGCGAGCAACTTGGAGTTCAAGTGCATCTCAGTTTACAAGATAAATCCAAGGGGGTTTGCTCCAAATTAACGGAGGACATCCATTGTGAAGAAGAAATCACCCAACAAGAGTTCTGTACTTGACAAGTCACTAAAGAAAGGTGGAAGACATATCTATGATATCAATGCCGATGAAGCAAAAGAAATGGTATGCATGATCTTCATTTTTCATCCTCAAGTTGCATGTATTATACTGGGTATTTTTTAGAGATTGGGAGGCCCTATTTCAGCTATCCAAACACTTTATACCATTCGGTACCCCTTTTGAGCCTATGTTAATTTCTTTGACCTCCCCTCTTTTGGAATCAAGTTAGAGTCACTAAAAAAAATTCATGTCCCCATAAGATTTGTTTTAGCAGTTCATCCCCAAAGAAAATACAGAAAAAGATAAGAGAATGAAAAGAGATAAAGAAAAAAAAGAAGTCAAAAAGAAAAAAAAAAGAAGAAGAAAAAGAAAAATAGCAGCAACAAAAAGTATTCTTTTGAACTACATTCGGCCGGATTCTTGTGTCAACAAGATACGTAGGCAGCCTTACTCTAGGGTTCGGTCACACCAAGTCAAAAATTCTAAAATTCCTCACTTCACAAGAAACTGGGGCAGATGTTTTGTTTTTAATAAATGACAGTTCCAAAAGTTGTAAGGTTATACCTCATTTTGTCTTAGTTTGAATATGGGCCTTCATGACTTTCTTTCTAACCCTGTTCAAAAGCCACATTACAGTCCAAAAAAGACCTTTCAGATAATCTTTGAGAGTGCCGAGTTAGACATGCCAGGAGCATATAATATTTTACCATGGTTAATCCTTGTCATTTGCAGAATTAGAGGAAATAAGAAGAAAAGAACAAAATGAGAGAGTCTTATTGGTGAAAACTCTCACGGGCACCATAAGGCGATAGTGAGTTGAGAGAAAGAACAAAAATGGGAGATTCTTGATGTTGAAAACCCTTCGGAGAACCACAAGCCGAATAAGGATTGTGAATCTAATAGAACAATTGATCATTGGACCCCAGTTCCAAAGGTTGAAGGTATGACAAGAATTGAAATTAGATTTACTGGACAGATTAGGCCGCTTAATCCAAAATGCATGTCCTGATCATTGGAGTTGGTATCCACATCAGATAAGTTTCTACTTGGTAATTTTTTTATTAGGTGTCATATTTTTCCATTGTCCCCTTACTCTGTTCCTCTTGCTTCTTTTAAGTACTCCTTTTGAGTCTGTTTTGTCAGAACAAGTGAGAAATGACTTTGAAATTTGCTACCAGCTTTCCAATTGCACAAAACGGAGTCTGGCTAGCACATCAAAGTGGCATAAGTCAGGAAAAGTAGTATGCACACTGAGTTGGTGACAATTGACGTGCCTTTGGGATTCATGTGAAATGCAAAGGTTCAGTAAATGTCAATTCATGAGAAAAATGCAATAGATAAAGGGTATTGGGCTTGAATAGATCAAAGGTGTTTTCTGTGATAAGGATTGACAGAAAAGTGGTTAGTCAATAACAAGCAAGGTCTTCTAAGTTGAAATCAAAGTGATCATGACAAGTGCAGGAGCAATCGCCCTCAAGGTCAAGACCACAAACCAACCACCATATTTTAAACTCATAAGTTTTCTTTATTTGAAACAGGGACGAAGACTATGTCCAAAGCAAAGCTCGGAAGCTTGAATTTTTCAGGTGTCGTGCCCGAAATTTGTCAGCACAAAGGCTGTTTGAGAAGATTTTTATCTCCTAGCCATTCCCCTAGTTGAGAAGATCATTACCTCCGAAGAATTTTCCCTATTTGAGAAGAATCGTACCTCCTAGGCATTCTCCCTAGTCGGAAGAGTCTTTAGCTTTCTTTAAGTTCAGGGGTCCCGCCTGGAGAATATGATCAGTTTTTAATTTTCTTAAGTTGTTAATCTTTAGCATTCTTTGAGGTCAGGGGTCCCGCCTGGAGAATAGGGTCAGTTTTTAGTTCTCTTAAGTTGTTAATCTTTAGCTTTCCTTGAGTTCAGGGGTCCCGCCTGGAGAATAGGGTCAGTTTTTAGTTTTCTTAAGTTGTTAATCTTTAGTTTTCCTTGAGTTCAGGGGTCCTGCCTGGAGAATAGGGTCAGTTTTTAGTTTTCTTAAGTTATTATCCTTAGTTCTTGTCACGACCCAAAATTCGACTAGTCGTGATGGCACCTAACCCAACCCGCTAGGTAAGCCAATTAATAACTATCCAATTCCAATTAAATTAATAAGACAATTAGATGAAAAAAATGTATCTGAATCTTATACATTCCACAATGACTGGTAGTACAAATCATGAGCTTCTAAGATATGAGTTTACATAGCTGGTATGAATTAAATATATCATCTGTTCGAAATGTACATAAACAGATTTTTCAATAATCTAAGGCTACCATGAACAAGAGGCAGCTACAACCCGAGCACAGGTACATCTTCAAATCCACCTCCCATCGAACACAGCAACATCAGTGGCCAACATCTGCACGCAAGGTGCAAAAGTGTAGTATGAGTACAACGCACCCCATGTACACAATAAGTAACAAACCTAGCCTTAGGTTGAGAGTAGTGACGAGCTGGAACAAAGGCCGGGTCCAACATCCAATATCCAACAACAGTTCATAAAAACGTAAAGCAAGTAATAAAAGAAGTAACTCAGAGATAAAATGCTCAGCTTAATCATGGTTCCCGAAAATAGTTCCGTTTTTCAAGTATATCAGTGAAAGCCCAAATCTCGTACCAAAATCGCCAAAAATATGAGTAAGTTTGAAAATTATAAATTTTTCCAAAAATTCTTTCAACAATAAATATGATGTTTCATTTTCTTTTCAGATAACAAGTGTAAAATACCTCTCTATGCCCATATGTCAATATGCGTGAAAAGTCAAGAATGACGTGATACCGTACAACATGAGGAAAATGCATCTCTATGCCTGAATGTCATGTGTGCATGTCAATGCAATGTATCTCAGAGATGAACTCATTTGAAAATGTCCCCTTCGTTATTACTTATTTCTTTATGTCAAAGACCAGAAGCTGGAATATACTCACACTCTCAGAGTACTCAATCTCACTGTCTCCACTTTCTAGTCATCATGCTCAATCACTCAGTACTGTATATGGCCAATCCGGCCCAGGGAAGATCCATCCCGGAATATATACATCAACTGACCATCAGTCACTTAGTACTGAGTAGGGCCAAATCCAACCTGTGGGGAAGATCCATCCCCGGATATATAAATGCTTCGGACAAGATCCATGTCCAGGGAAGATCCATCCCTCAATATAATCAACCGCTCTCACTGGGGTTGTGTGCAGATTCTGGAGGGGCTCTTTCAAGCCAAGCGCTATCATAAATTAGTATAATCGCTGCGGCGTGCAACCCGATCCCATAAATGCCCTCGACCTCACTCAGTCATCAATCTCTCTAGTCTCTCGGGCTCATAATGCCATGAAACTAGCCCAAATGATGATATGATGTGCCAATAAATGGTAAGAAAGACTGAGATATGATATGCATATGAATGCGTATGACTGAGTATGTAATGCAATGAAAGCAGATAACTCAACAGCAACGACCTCAGTGGGTCCCAACAGGATAAGCATGTAGCCTGCACATGATTTCTAACATGGATCACAACTCAATAGCTCAAGTACGTAGAAATTTCATGGTTACAAGTAAGATCAGGTAGCTATATAGTACCACAGAAATAACAGAGTCACAATTCACATGGTGCACGCCCACACGCCCGTCACCTAGCATGTGCATCACCTCAACACCAAACACATAACACGTAATTCGGGGTTTCATATCCTCAGCACAAAGATTAGAAGTATTACTTACCTCGAACAAGCCAAATCCAATACCCAGCAAGGCAAACGATGCTCCAAAAATATCATCCCGCGTGTACCGACCTCCAAACGGCTCGAAACCCAATCCATATGGTGAAAATCGCCTCCAAAAATTGTCCAAATCCGAGCTCCCCAACTCAAAATATGACCAAATGAACAAACCTTCGATATTAAGTATTTTTGTCCAGCTATTCTGCCTCGTTTTGTGTGCCAAACGACCCCGAAACTCACTTTTGATGCCTCCAATGGATTCCTTGTAAAATTTCAGTCAAGTTAGGCTTTTAAATCACTCCATTTGACCTTATAATGAAGGAGATATGTTGGTTTCAATGTTTGAAAATAGTGCAGATTTTTAAATACGAAGTTAGTGGCAAATTCGTAATTAATTTGCAAAATCTAGCAACCCAATTCTTAGTAAAATGACCATAGAATCCTCATGCAATGTCCAAATTCGACGATTCTTTTTGCTATGGCTCCGTAATTATGATACGGATCTAATGCTTCAATCGAAACAAATATCGGAGCTTATTTTTTTTAAAATGTGGTACCATTTATGCTTGAAGAAACAATGTCGAAACATAAGAAAAACGAGCGCAGCACACCCCAAACCTATCCGAAACATACTCGAGCACCTCGGTACCCCGCACGAATATACCAAAAAGTCACATAACATAACACAGACCTACTCGAGGCCTCAAATCACGCATAACAACATCAAAACGACGAAACGAACCTCAAATCAAACTTAATGAACTTTCGAACTTTCGACTCACAAAAACTCGCGCCGAAACATAATAAATCAACTCGGAATGAACTCAAATTTTGCACACAATTCCTAATAAATCATAGGGAGCTACTTGTGCCCCCAAACTACTGAGTGAAGTGCAAATGCTCAAAATGACCGGTCGGGTCATTACATTCTCCCCCGCTCAAACATACATTCATCCTCGAACGTGCCAAGAGTTGTTCCTAAGCCGTCATACCACCGTGTAACCTTACCATGCACATACCCGGGGGTGATCCCACGTTGCCCTATTCCATATTGGCCCGACAACACAACATACTGAAGAACATTACTTCAACCTTAGCCCGTAAGCCATTTCCTCCAATTTCCAACATCCGGAATTTCCTACAAGGCCCGAACCTCGCAATCTATGCACTGTATACGTCTAAACAAGGTGTATCAAGCCATAAACATAACCCAAGACACAATCAAAGGATATACCACATATCTCAATTACTCATAGCTAAATTTCCAATCACAGTAGCTGCTCAAAACAACCCAATTCTGGTAATAAACCTTTTATCAAACAAAACCTCGTTCTAAAACCTTCGTACACTGCCGATGATGAAAGAAACACGCAAAACTCATAACCATTCATCAGATCAACAAGTCATGGAGCTCTCTCTCCTTCGACAAGAACCATAGCAAATTTCTAAGTCGATCCGCGACATTATCCTTCTAAATATACCGCAATCAAATCTAATAGCACCCATTCTAGGTCCGACGACCTCACCTTGACAAATACAGCCGCCCTACTGACAGACCACACAAATACAACCTTAAACCACAAACCGTGCAATCTATGCACCAATACACAACAATTTAAGTATACTCAAACATGGAAAATGACTCAAACAAAAGAACAGTCCCGCAAGCTCAACAATTACCACCACAACGAAATGCTGAAACTCCATCACACACCGTGGAACCATAACACACGAATCTAACACAAGGGATCATATCTTAACATAACTCCGTTGCAATACGTGACCCCATCCATTCACTAGTCCATATGAAATACCCCAGCCACCATGCTCAAAATCAATAACCACGCGCAATGCGACATCAAGTACCCCCGGTGCATGACCATAATCACGGAGAAACAAATAACACAATATACCATAATTCGGAAAGACCATAACTAACGCGCAATCAACCATTCAACACCCTAATACCCATTTCGCTCGAATTCCGCCATAAGGCCCAAATAGAACCGCACAATGTGTGTATATAACCAACGAATCACAACCCCTCGTAGCATAGAAGAGTAACTCATAGAACATATCAGAACACAAATAAGCTCAACTCTAACTGAATGGCACATCCCTCAACTAGCAGTACAGAGTCAACCAATCTGACCCGGTGTGGACTATACATCCTCATTGGGCCTACCAATGGCCCCAAATCAACTCTGTTCATCCACAAATAGATAAATAACCCTCCGATAGTCCATAAAGACTGAATCATAACACATACTATCATTTGGAAAGCTTTGGCCACATCTTCACAGTCCATAACCACGAAACAACCTACTTTTGAGAATTCCCGGTCTCTAAATCCATAGAACACACAAATCACCATATCTGTTTTTAACTCCATCGCTTGAATGTCTAACGCATTTCTCATACACGGTCGTCCCACGAGGAATACTTCTCTAATTCTTCCATTCCACATAGCAATATCTGAAAATTAGCAGTCGATCAACCAGGAGAGTGCCGCAATACCAATGAAGTATCCATAAATCAAAACACAGTGCGCCTTCTGAAATGCGCATCCTTCTCAGGCAATACCAAGTAGTAGTATCATTCGCCTAGTCATGTGAAACCGCCCCTGTTGCCTAAGAACTCATGACCTTCCGTTCAAGACTGAACCGTGACCTTGCACACGTAGATTTTAATCCCACACAACACACTACATCAATTATACCATCATATGAAAAGTACAAGAATCTCATAATCCACTCCGGGGCACAAGTAAACTATATACTGAATTAGCCGGGAACCTTTCATTTGATCCCATCCAGGAGGAAAATCACAATACGCAACATGCTCCTCACGCCGGTAGGAAATATCCATCTCAAACCGTGGTAGAAATCATTGAAAACTCTTCGAAACCCAATTGAACATAACCAAGCCATCAGAACTGAATCTCTCTAGCTCACCCAAGACACGCAGGTTGCCAAACCCAAGAGTATCACCACAAAACACCTGCAGAAACTCACTACATCATAAGTACCCAAGGAACCGATCATATCCATTACTGTGCTGATCCAATCTACTACTAACTGTCCTATTTCTCTGAGTTCCTTTCGAATCACCTTCAATGTGACACTTCTCCTTGCCAGAACACCATGATCCCTAGCCAATACTCCACGAGATCCTAGAATGAAATTACACCGCCCTAATGCCCATAAGCCGCTGAATTCTCTCTTAAGCACCCCAAAGCACCACAACCGATACACCCACTCTGAAGAGACCTTATGTGACCTAAAATTGTTTTCCTTCACCTCCTTCATACTAAAGTGTATAATCCACAATGATATAAAAATGCCACAAGTCTCGACACCATCCAACTTAAATCTCAAATTCTAGCCATATACAAATCCGAAAAATTCTCAATTGCTATACATAAATCTTGAATACATTAGAACCTTCTTGAGAGTCATCCACTCTGCTCAAATCTCAATTACACCGCCTAAGCAGTTGAACAACCTGTGCCCCATTAGCACAATAACACCAGAAGAAGTAATCTACACCTCTAAGCAATCGAGTAAATTCCTACTCCATGCACACTACATCTTTCACTAATAACCACTCAATCATTCCATGATTTTCATATACTCATAGAGTGTAATACAACCCATATCCAGAATTTCCCTTACTCGGTCATCCTCGATCTCAATCTCTTCAAGTCATAACTGATTCACAAGTATACCTCAAACCGAAATCAATACAACATATAACCGTGTAATCAACTCGTCGATAGCAGACTCCCTCACTTGGCTAAAGTCATAGGAAAAAACACTCGATAACTCAAAATGCCCATACTCTATTACTGTCATAATCCCGCACTGAAATTCAACTCAATCCCTCATAAGCTCATGTAACATAAACCATCTAATACTCCAAATGATCTGCAAACCTCGCATTCATCTTCGTGACGGTTAGGTCAACTATTACAATCGGTCCAAACTCAAATCGCACAAATATAACCTACTGGTGGAAAAGAAAGCCTTCACACAACATCATAAAAATCATACATCCATAGATTACCTCATAGGTTATAACCCACCTGCTTAGTCTCAAACTGACATCTCTTTATACCCTTTCATAGCCACAACTACTTACACATCACTTAATCTTCTTGAATCTGAACCCATCAACAAGACATGAAAATCTACTTTGTTCCAAAATTAAACAACATGAAAAATCTTTCAACATACTCATAAATCGAGACTGTGCGTCACATTAAGACAGAAATCAAGCACCCAATAGTCCTTTTCACTTCCCAAGCACACCTTTCTCATCGCGTTCAACCCTCTGAACACATCTCGCAGTCACGTCATACTCATCATATAGCCATCCAACCACTCATCGAGCCATAAATTCCACTAATAGGGACATTACTGGACATATAAGTCCAAAAGCACGCACACAACCGAAATCCTCGTGCTCAAGCTACAGCCAAAACCCAGCCTCAAGTCCTCCAAACTGGCCCATCATCAGCACACAAGAATCGCATCTCGCACCTTATCTACGAAAATCACAAGCCATCGATACACAACTGATACTGAGCGTCCATGTGCGCATACGAATGCGTGGAAGGAATTCAAAGAGTTATATTTCAAGCTGAATCAATGTCGCGCGATAAGGAAAGAAAGATGGGAAGTATATCTTAAATGTCCTGTAGCCTCTTAAAGATAGGTCTGCACGTCATCATACCGATCCGCAAGACTCTACTAGACACTTGCTCATGAATTGTAGAACCTATGAACCTAGAGCTCTGATACCAATCTGTCAGGACCCAAAATTCGACTAGTCGTGATGGCACCTAACGCAACCCGCTAGGTAAGCCAATTAACAACTATCCAATTCCAATGAAATTAATAAGATAATTAGATGAAAGAAAATTATCTGAATCATATACATTTTCCAAGGACTGGTATTACAAATCATGAGCTTCGAAGATATGAGTGTACAAAGCTGGTATGAATTAAATACATCATCTGTTCGAAATGTACATAAATAGATTTTTCAATAATCTAAGGCTACCATGAACAAGAGGCAGCTACAACCAGAGCTCAGGTACATCTTCAAATCCAGCTCCCATCGAGCACAGGAACATCAGTAGCCAACATCTGCACGCAAGGTGCAGAAGTGTAGTATGAGTACAACCGACCCCATAAACTCAATAAGTAACAAACCTAACCTTAGGTTGAGAGTAGTGACGAACTGGAACAAAGGTCGGGTCCCACATCCAATATCCAACAATAGTTCATAACAACGTAAAACAAGTAATAAAAGAAGTAACTCAGAGGTAAAATGCTCTACTTAATCATGGTTCCCGAAAATAGTTCCGCTTTTCAAGTATATCAGTGAAAACCCAGATCTCTTACCAAAATCGCTGAAAATATGAGTAAAATTGAAAACTGTAATTTTTCCCAACCCTATCAACAATAAATATGATGTTTCATTTTCTTTTCAGATACCAACTGTAAAATACCTCTCTATGCCCATATGTCAATATGTGTGAGAAGTCATGAATGACGTGATACCGTACATCATGAAGAAAATACATCTCTATGTCTGAATGTCATGTGTGCATGTCAATGCAATGTATCTCAGAGATAAACTCATGTACCCACACTCTCAGAGTACTCTATCTCACTGTCTCACACTTTTCAGTCATCATGCTCAATCACTCAGTATAATATACGGCTAATCCGGTCCAGGGAAGGTCCATCTCAGAATATATACATCAACTGACCATCAGTCTCTCAGTACTGAGTAGGGCCAAATCTAGCCCGTGAAGAAGATCCATCCCCAGGTATATAAATGATTTGGACAAGATTCATGTCCAGGGAAGATCCATCCCTCAATATAATCAACCGCGTTCATTGGGGGTGTGTGCAGACTCCGGAGGGGCTCCTTCAGCCCAAACGCTATCATAAATCAGTACGACCGCTGCGATGTGCAGCCTGATCCCATTAATTTCCTCAACCTCACTCAGTCATCAATCTCTCTAGTCTCTCGGGCTCATAATGCCATGAAACTAGCCTAAAATGATGATATGATGTGCTAATAAATGGTAACAGAGACTGAGATATGATATGCATATGAATGCGTATGACTGAGTATGTAATGCAATGAAAGCAGGTAACTGAACAGCAGAAACGACCTCAATGGGTCCCAACAGGATAAGCATGTAGTCTGGACATGGTTTCTAACATGGATCACAACTCAATAGCTCAAGTACGTAGAAATTTCATGGTTACAGGTAAGATCAGGTACCTACACAGTACCACAGAAATAACGGAATCACAATTCACACGGTGCACGCCCACACGCCCGTCACCTAGCATGTGCATCACCTCAACACCAAACACATAACACGTAATTCGGGGTTTCATACCCTTAGCACCAAGTTTAGAAGTATTACTTACCTCGAACAAACAAAATCCAATACCCAGCAAGCCAAATGATGCTCCAAAAATACCATCCTGCGTGTACTGACCTCTGAACGGCTCAAAACCCAATACATATGGGTTAAAATCGCTTCAAAAGATTGTCCAAGTCCGAGTTGCCCAACTCAAAATATGACCAAATGAACAAAGCTTCTATATTAAGTATTTTCCCCCAGCAACTCTGCCTCGTTTTATGTGCCAAATGACCCCGAAATTCACTTTTGATGCCTCCAATGGATTCTTTGTGAAATTTCAGTCAAGTTAGGCTTTTAAATCACTCCATTTGACCTTATAATGAAGGAGATATATTGGTTTCAATATTTGGAAATTGTGCAGATTTTTAAATACGAAGTCAGTGGCAATTTTGTAATTAATCTGCAAAAATCTGGAAACCCAATTCTTAGTAAAATGATCATAAAATCCTTATACAATGTCCAAATTCGATGATTCTTTTTGCTCCGTAATTACGATACAGATCTAATGCTTCAATCGAAATAGAAATTGGAGGTCATTTGTTTAATTTGGTACCATTTATGCTTGAAGAAACGACGTCGAAGCATAAGAAAACGAGCGCAACAGAGCCCAAACCTTTCCGAAACTCACCCGAGCACCTCGGTACCCCGTACAAACATACCAACAAGTCACATCACATAACACGGACCTACTCGAGGCCTCAAATCACGCATAACAACATCGAAACAATGAAACACATCTCAAATCAAACTTAATGAACTTTCGAACTTTCAACTTGCAAAAACTCGCGCCGAAATATTTTAAATCAACTCGGAATAAACTCAAATTTTGCACACAAGTCCTAATACATCATACGGAGCGACTTTTTCCCCCAAACTATAGAGCGAAGTGCAAATGCTCAAAATGAACGGTCGGGTCGTTACAGTTCTCCTCGAGTTCACGGGTCCTACCTGGAGAATAGGGTCACTTTTTAGTTTTCTTAAGTTGTTAATCCTTAGCTTTTCTTTAGTTCAGGGGTCCTGCCTGGAGAATAGGGTCGGTTTTTAGTTTTCTTAAGTTGTTAATCTTTAGTTTTCCTTGAGTTCAGGGGTCCCGTCTGGAGAATAGGGTTAATTTTTAGTTTTCTTAAGTTGTTAATCTTTAGTTTTTCTCGAGTTTAGGAGTCCTCCCTGGAGAATAGGGTCAGTTTTTTATTTTCTGAAGTTATTAATCTTTAGTTTTCCTTGAGTTCAGGAGTCCCGCCTGGAGAGTAGAATTAGTTTTTGAAATTTTAAGTTGTTAATCTTTAGCATTCCTTGAGTTCAGGGGTCCCGCCTAGAGAATAGAGTACGTTTAGTTTTTAAGCTGTTAATCTTTAGTTGTTCTTAAGTTCAGGGGTCCCGCCTAGAGAATAGGGTCTATTTTTATTCCTTAAGTTGCTAATCTTAAGGGGTCCCGCCTGGAGAGTTTTAGTTTAGTCATGCTCAGTTTATAGTTTTCCTTCAAGTTCACTCCTAGGAGACTCACATCCTAGTATGAGACATTCAAGTTTCATCCATAGGAATGCACTTTCTAGTTTGGGTCATTCAGGTTATACCTTTTAGGAGACGCACTTCCTAGTCCACGTTTGACAGTTTTACTCTTAGGAGATGCACTTCCTAGCCTAAGTTTCTTAGTTTTACTCACAGGAGACACACATCCTAGTCGAGTCTTTAGTTTTACTCTCATCATTGCATCCTTCATTAATTGCATAGGTGATGTACAATTTTGCTAACAACTCACAAATCTTCCTAGTGCAAACTGGGCAGAAATTTTGTTTGTTTTGTTTGTTTTGATTGCAGGCACCCACCTGGATAACGAGGGACAATATTTCAGAAATTGGTTTTAGGTTCAAGTCAAAGACACACCAGGAGCCCGCCTGAAGAACAGGGTCAACTTCAGTTTCTTTCAAGTTCAAGCAACAGGATCACACCTGAAGAACAAGGTCAACTTTCAATTTTCGAGTTTAAGAAGTAGGAGCTCAGCTGAAAATGAAGGTTTACAAGCGCAAGCCTACTTCAAAGTCAAGCTTATTTCAAGTTCGAGTTAGAAGTACCAGGAGCCCGCCTGAAGAACAGGGCCAACCGTCTCCATTTCAATTTAGAAGTACCAGGAGCTCGCCTGAAGTACATGGACACTTATTCAAAAGAAAAGAAGGTTATTTTACGGTTTATTTGTGAACGACTTCTTACTTTCTCTGCTTAAAATAAAGGTTATTTTACGGTTTTACATTGACTTGGTTGAGTGCGGTGATTTTAATAATTATCCCTGGGGTATAGACAGGTATAAGTTATTCCAATACTATTTTTAATCTTGGGATAACTTATCCCAGGATTAGCAACCAAATAAGGGATAAGGCGGAACTAATTTTTATCACAGGATTATTTTTGATTATTCATCGTACCAAACGACGCCTAAGAAATTTCAAATATTTTCCACCGTACCCAAACAAAAAAGGGGGAGTAGAGGAAGTTACGATATTAATTTAGAAGATGAAGACTAGTTGATATCATGACGATTTAATTGAACTTGAAAATTGGGACAGAAAATTAATCCTGAAGCAGAAAAAATAATGGGAATAACCGATTGAAAGGGTAATGAAACTATCCAGAAAGTACTACTCCAATACAGAAGAGAGCAAGCCAATAGCTGTCTGAGTGACGCTATTTATTGTCATTTTGTGTGGAATTCAAATGCACAAGGAAGAGTACAAACTACAAAGACCAGGAACCTTTCAACTTCCTTATAGATTCCACTAGTGATGATGTGATGCCTTGTTGAATTTAAGCCCCCTGCATTAAGAATAGTTCACACAAGAGATTTTTCCCGAAATTTGAGGTCTCTGATTATGGGCGGATGAATCCATTCATCCCCACCTCTTACTAGTGGTGACTCCTAGATTACTACTCCCTCCGTTTTAAACAGATACAATTTGTGTGGCTATAAATACAAGACTATTTTCCTCAGAATTTCCATACGAATTTTCTTAGTTCATTCTTCTTTTTTCTGTATATTTTAACTTTAAAAAAAAGCAACAGTAGGTGTGATTTGCTACCGAACTTTGTGTTCGCTGAAACACTGGGGTTTAAAGTACCACTACACCAGTGTGTAATTCGTTCTATCCTGGGAGGAAATAATTCATAACATTGGGTAGTAGGGGGGATTAAATTCCTTAAGGAAATACTGTAAATTCAGCGGGCTCGAATTGGTTTTTGTTATTTCGTTTACATTTCTGTTTTACAAATACAGATTACTAACAATTACTAGCTAGTAGTCATTATTTTTGCAAGAGGTCTTGGTCATCCCCTTACCTGGACCTCGCGCATAGCTGGAGTTTAATGCACCAGGTTGTTCTTTTTTAATCTGGAGATAGACATCTTAGGGTGTTGAAAACGGATCGCAACAGCAAAGGCTCCAAAAATAGCTATTCAAACAACACCCCAAAACCATTCCTAAAATTGAGCAATGCAATGTTGTCAAGAGCTCCGTGTGTTGAGTTGTGTTTCCTTCTCATAGTGGTATTAATGCTTGGACAAATTTCAAACAGACAAGAAAATAGAACAAGTTTCATAGTAGTCACTGACTCACAATTACAATTACATGAATGTGGTCATCCCACAAATTGAATTCTCCAGCTTCAACGTGAGGTGCAATTGAATTTTACAGTACTATTATTTTTCCCCCTTGTAAAACAAATATCTAATTCAGACCTTGAGTGAGGGCACGAAAACACTTCTCAATTTGGCGTATTTCTTTTGCAACATGAATCATGTATGGTCTATCTTCTCCATTTGATAGTGTGCATCTCTTAACAAGATCCAAGCAGTCCTCCAATTGTTGTCGAATCTCAATTCCATTCTCTTCCAAAATTGCAGGATCCACTATATCCATTATATTACACTCTTCAATATTGGACGCGTTGTACGGGTCAATATTAAAAATAAACGTTCTCTTTCCAGTCAATAGCTGAAAGAGAATAACTCCAAAACCGAAGACGTCAGTTTTTTGAGTAACAATACCCGAGCGGACATATTCTGGATCTAAGTAACCACATGTTCCGTGCACAACTTGAGCTTCTGCTTCCAACTCTCCCGGAGGCAATGATATGGACAATGAAAAGTCAAATAGTTTTGCAACTCCACTGCTCTGATCTATTAACACCTTTTGTAAGTGCAGGTCTACGTAAATAATGGGCGTAGTAAATTCACTATGGAGATAAAGAATTGCTGAAGCAATCGCATTGGCAATCCGCAATCTACTTTCCCAAGATAGTGATGAATTTCTAGCATCAAAAAGTAAATCATGAAGAGTTATAACCTCAACATATTCATACACTAGAACAGGTACTGCATATTCTAGGCAACAACCAATAAGTTTAAGCACGTTATTAAGATGACTCATCTGAGAAGTAATTGCTATATCGTGACATATATAATTGGAGTACTTTGCAGTGAAAGTATCGTACGCGAAGCTAACCAAAACAAAGCGTTTGTCTAGTAAGCCTTTTACCATATGTCTTCCGTAGGTGTATAATGACTTTTCTGAATGTTCAATCGGCCTCTCGATTTCTATGGCACTGAAGTAACGAAGGGGAATTCGGCTTTTTCCATCGCATAAAGCAATAAGCTCCTCTAGCACTACACTTCCATTCTTCAAATAGTACTGCTCTTTCTTCTGCCTTTCTTTAGAGGGAAAGGATGAAGTTAGTTTGCTTGTGAGTCCCCTAAAATGATGCATTTGTTCTTGCCAAATTAATTCAAGGAAAATGACTATTAATAGCATCAGACGGCTATTGATTTGACTCTCTTATGAATTACTCCCTCCCCTCCAAAATAAGTGATTTTTTGGTCTTTTTCTTGTGGTCCAAAATAAGTGATTTTTTCAGATTTCAAAAATGAATTAATTATTTTTTTCCTACACTGTCCTTGGAGTAAATAGTGTTGGAATATGTATTAGGAGTGTTTATGTGAGATAGTAAAGGTTAATATGGTCAATTCCATTGCTAATTAGACCGGAGGGAGTACTTGGTAGTTTCGTTGCTTTTGTTTTGTGTCTTTTGAATTTCCAGCCATTTTCATTCCCATTGTCTTAAATTTGGTTGACTTGATACGGCTTGGTTGTTTTACACCATTTTCAGCCACTAACTTTTTTCTTTCTGGCCTAAGATATTAAATTTCCTGGTCATGATATCAACTGTACTCCTTGTTCTAAATTAAATATTTTACGTGTAGCTTTTTTTTTTGTCGGTATAATTAAAAAGCTAAAATTTCTTGAAATCTTTCATAAGCTACATAGCGTAAGTCCACCACGAGTAACAACTTCATTTCCTCGAGTATTTTCCCAAATTAATAAGAGAAAATTATCTTGTATGACCCACTTTTTACGGCGGCTATACAAGAAAGAATTTTTGGCCCACTTCTCAAGTTATTTATCTCTCGTTTGGCGATAGATTTTGGTTTCAATTTTTCAAAAAAAAAAAATTGAAAACATTATTTGTTTATGAAATCTGATCATGTTTTGGAAAAAAAATTTCAAAAAACTTCAAATCACCAAAAACTGATTTAGGGTAGTTTTTGGGTGAAATTGTTTCTTCCACTCACAAAATTTCAACTTTTATTCAAATAAAATGCATGTCCAAACTCGAAACTTTCAAAAATTATTTTTTAACACAACTTAAAAAACTATTTTTTCAAGTTTCAATCAAATCTATATCCAAATTAAATATTTGGATATAAACTATACTCCTTGTTCTAAATTAACTATACTCCTTGTTCTAAATTAAATATTTTACATATAGCTTTGTTTTGTTGGTGTAATTAAAAAGCTAAAATTTCTTGAAATCTTTCATAAGCTACATAGCTAAGCCCACCACGAGTAAGAACTTCATTTTCTTGAGTATTTTCCCAAATTAATAATCTTCTTCCTTACTATTGGATTGGATGCAGTAAATATCAGGGCTCAACCATGGACAAGCGGTGGAAACTACCAAGTTGAAGTACGGTAGGGCCAGAGGGAATTCTCTGCTGTCAACTCGATGTCGTTGTCACTTGCAAGATAAGGTCGAAAACTTGACTTTAGGAAGCAACCTCTCCCCTCCCCTATGGTCCCCAATAATGAATTCACGCTGACCAGGTCTCTACATTCCTTTTTTTTTTTTTCCCAGCTGCTTCATTAGGATAAGGAATGGGACCCACCATCGGCTTAGTAGGGACCTAAACAAAGATTTTTTTTCCTCGAAACCTTATTCACTTTTCGTAGAAACTTAATAACTGAAAGAGAAGAACTCCTAGACGTTAGTTTTTGTGAGTAACAATATTACTCGAGATGACATATTTATATCATACCGATAAGTATATAATTTGTGTTTTTACATATATTTTATTATTTAATCAAGATTAATTGACATGTATTTCACTTAAATTAATGCTAGCTAGTAACTATATTATGTAATTTGGGTAAACACCTAGTGTTAGCAATTTTTTTTTTTAAAAAATTTTTAAAAAAAGTTTGTGTATAAGGACTTGACAACTGCCGATTATTAGTTAGTCCTGTGAAAAAAGATAAATTACTCATTTTCTCATTTAATGTCGCATTATTTCTTATAAGTCCGTCCAAACATATTTTTATATTTGTAAATAATTTAAATATTTTCTTTTACCTTTAATTCTATTATTTTATAATCACAAAAATATCGTGAGCAGATCTAAGATCACAACTTTTCAAATTATTCTTTTTTTTTTTATAAAAAAAAAATAATAAACTCTGTGTGTAATTAAAATTAGCCACATAAATTGGAACGAGAGAGTTGTTATTTTCTTCTATTATATAAAAGGAGAAGTAAATCCATGACATTATGCCAAGTGTCAAACCGAAATATCAATACCTGTCATGTTTTAGGACAAAACTCCAATACTTTTGGAATTCAAAAATTTTTAAAATAGAAAAGAAATTACAAAATCTTAATATTAACCAATTCAGTTATTAACATCATGGAGTCCCACGTTTTTTAGCACATACTTTGTAAGACTGCAAACTAAAAAACATAACTATTAAAATTCCTGACTCCCACATTTTTCATTAGTTTTTTATTTGTTACGAAACTTAGCTCAAAGTGTCACACCTCCTTTTTCACCGGTTTAACTTAAATCCCAAATTGAGGAAAATTGTCTACTTCTCAATTGGAGTCTGCGAACCAGAAATTCTGAATAAGGAATTCAGTTGACCCGAGGGAAGGTGTTAGGCACCCCCGGATCCCGTGGTTCTAGCACGGTCGCTTAAATTATTATAAATGCTAAAAATCTGATTTTTATACATGCTTAAACCTATAGTGCAATTTTAGAATTATTTACTGCTTTTAATTATTTTTTACGAAAACGAACGTCGTTTAAAAACGTGTTTTCGGATCACGTCACATGAAATGCACCCGGATCTTCAACACAGTCTTATTCAACGTTTTGAGATTTGGATTTGGGTCGCATGAAATGCACACCCGTATTTAGGAAGGTAAAATTATTAAAAGCGTGCCTAAAGTGACTAACGTCTTATTATCTTCGGGGAAAGCCGTGAAATTCGCTAAACGGTCCATCCCGGATTCTAAGTATTTTAATATAGCCATTTTACTCGTAAGG